>NW_019384438.1:823459-838958 GCF_000671375.1 Centruroides sculpturatus
AATTTTATATATGTAAAATATTCAAAAACGGTACGTTCCATTTTGGAACATTTATAATATTAAACCTGACGATGGTCTATATTAGATAGGTTAAAAACGTTTGTAAAAATAAAAGAATTTTAAGTACAGCAAAATTAGGTGTTGGTGAAACTAAAGTGATAACTTCAGTTTTATTCCCCACTTTTTTCGATGTAATTTATTTTTTGCGAATGTTTGATGCTTTGCGACTGAGTTTGATGAACCTTTAGACTTGCATCTAAATTCACAGCAATACTTATTATTTACCATTGTAGCTTGAACACTTTCTAACAGACCACAGACTTCATCATCATCATCGTCACAGAGGAGTGGTATAGCTCTCAGCTTTTCACTCCGGAAGAAACAGGAAGGAAGAGTCGGTCTTATAGAAGACGACCAATCCGAGGAAGACAGAAGAGAGGTCACTAAGTAACCAAAGCCGGTCTTATAAGAGACGACCCCCGCGAGAAAGGGAGACAGAATGCCTTCCGGGAGGACTTGGAGGGAAAGCTGGCCCTTATTCAGGCGTCATTGGCAAGGAGGAAAACCCGGAAAAAACTCCAGCTGCCAGCCCGTCCGAGTGAGGCGCGAACCTCCGATCGAACTCCGGTGTTTAGGGTCTGGTCACCACTATCAAGCGGAGACGGAGTCCACTCGGCAGACCACAGACTTTACTGCAGTCAGACTTTATAACCTTAGCAGCCGCCATTACGTAGTTCGCGCTAATACCGCTAGATGTCAGATCTATCGTTGGCACAAGCGAATTGAGTTCCGTAGTCCAAAATTTATCCCCTTATATACAAGTTACCATGCCAAATTTTCTTTCTTAATCTTTACCTCATCCTTAGATATTAAACAAAATAGATGCCAAAAACAAATGCCATGTACCCAGGAAATTTTTTTTTTACTCTTTTGCCTTCAGTCGTCGAGATTTGCAAAAAAAACCGGGAGAATCAAATCTAACATGATTACAATACTTTCCCGCGTAAAACGGTGATTCCAAACGAAACAAGTGAAAATTTTACTAAAACAGCGGGATGGCCAGGATTGCGCAAAGAAATCAGCATCGTACCTCTAAAAAACGGTCCATGCGGCTAGTCTAATTATATCGGAATAACATGACAATTTTCTATCGAATTAGGTTCGATTGGAGTGTTGTATTCCCTTTCATTGCCGATGTGTAGGAAGTACGCATGCTCGTAGATGGAGACGTACATCGTTGTTGACATTCTTGAAAATATTTAAAGAAAGTCAACGATACCTTTGATTATTTAATAAATAATGAAATTACACGTAAATAGGAGATAATGTACATATCCTTAATTTTTAAGAAATGACTTTACTTTTATTCAAATTGCTCTTTTTATTGGTTAGCAAATTATTGGTTGTAAGTGATAGGAAAACATTTATTTTTAACATCAATAGAATTCTCAGATATTGGTAAGTATTTCCCTAATTATGTCAATTACGCCTATTTTTTTTATATATGCAAACCGAATTAAATTCATAAATAAGGAATAACGGAAAATAATTACTTCAGGTAATTAGTAATACCTTTATGATTTACACTAACATTGAGCTAAGATAGAATAAAGAATATGTAAACATTTGCTACAGATTGGTTTCAGTTAATGAATTCTTTGTTTTGAATGTCTGAAGGAAGAATTGTTTATAAAAACATTAAGGAAAAATAAATATATGCAAAGAATAAAACTTTTGGTATAGAGAAATGAATTAAAATAATAAAACAGTGAGTTTGTTAACTAACACATGAAGTTTCTAATAAGCATTATATGTGTTGTGTAATGGCGTTGTTGATTATTGTCAAATGTGTAAAGCATTGAAAAGTTGTAATTACATAAGTGTGCGTGTAATGATAAAAATATAATTTTGAAAAAGCTGATAAAAATAGGTAGTTTAAAATACCTATAATTTTGAAAAGGCCGGAATTTGTCCAAAAAGAGCCGACGACCAAAATTTAATGGAAATGTGGCGGTTTTGACAATTTTGATGGGATTCTCTAGTGTAAGAAGTACTGAAATGATATATTATATAATATAACTGTTACACGATAGTCTATAATGGCACTTCTGAAATATAGGGTCTCGACCCAAAATGGAATGACTGACTTTTTTCTGCGGTTTCGTATTCCGCTTAAAAAGTCTTTGAAAATATTGTTTGTGCATATATTTGTTTTCTTTGGCTGTCTTTGGCAGCAAAGAAAAAATATAGACAAAACTCCACTGACTTTCGGTTGTAATCGAAAAAAAAAAAAAAGTGTTAGATTTTTGTCTATGAACAATATCATTCTAATATGTGAGAAAACAAATTATCAAATTATCTATTTTAAAATTTCCATATAAAGAAGTTAATGGTGAGCATCTATCAATTTGTGTAATTTGTAGTGAAACTTTTGTTTTTGATTTTGAGCACTTACGGATGTCTTGAAAACAAATCGTTTGATGTATGTCAAAAAACCTATTGTATTTTTTAAAAGATGACCATCAAACTCTCTCAAAGAGTTTGAAAAAAAATTTTTATCATTAAAACAAAGTATAAAACAAAATAACACTTCTAAAGATTGATAATTGGAACATTGACAAAACACACACACACACACACACACACACACACGCNTAGCAACTTTAACGGATCACCCTAGTTAATGTGCAGATTAGCTAGGTAATGTGCACATTAACGGATTTCGAGCTTTAGCGGTAACATATACATATTACAGAAAACTATTGTCAAATGTATTGAGGGATGATAAACTAATAGTCAAGTGTTGGAAGATTTCTCTAATGACGTACATAATTCATATTTATCCCTTAAATGATAGCATTTGTAAGGGTTTTATATTATTTTGAATTATGTTTGCGTTCCGAAATAGATTATCAATTCCATTCTGTCATTTTTTTTATATTGTTCAAAACACTAAATTATTTCTAAGATATTTTAATATAATCACGGGAGCTTTTAAAAATGATATTTTATTCTGAAATCGAGGTACTCAAAATGAAGTAACTTATAAAAAATGCTAAATGCAAATTTAATTCCTTGTCCATAAAATATAATTTTATACACTTTAAATTTATTATTACTATTATTTATTAATATTATTACTTTTTATAAGTAATATATGATAATTTTGTTGATAAAAGGCAAAACTTAACTGCATAATATTTTAAAAGTGTTGAACAAAGAAAAATTACATAGTCATACACGGAATTTCTGAATAATCCGTCACAAAATACTAATCCTTTCTCATAAGCTCTATTACTACAAGTTTACAATTTATGCTTTTCGGTACTTTTAGAGAGGAAAATGCCCCTTTCTTTCTCTATCTCTGTTTTATTAGTAGAAATCAACGTTATGTGTGTCAATGTTGTATTTTTTTAATTTTTTTTAATTTAATGAAATTAAGAAGCAAATCTGAGCATAAAGCATTCGTTGAAAACAAAATTATCAATATATTAATCAATATCTAAATATAATAGATATTCCAAATTTAGATAGAAAATTGATATCGCTATAATTTTTCACAAAAAGAACATTTTGAAAGCTAGTAAAGATGAATTGCTTTTTATTTGTTGTAAAGACGATATCATTTTTTCCCCAGATTATTTTCGTATATATTTTCTTTAATTCAATGCCTTTACCGCGGTTTTTGCATATATTTAATACTGTATTTATATTTAAATCAAATTCAATTGTTTTAGTTATTTGAAATTTATATTTTGATTTAAGAAACAGTATGTAATAAAGCCACAATAATAAAGTGTAATACTGTAGTATAAATCCATATAAATACATAATGCAAATATTAACATTTGGACCGTTGAAATTCGCAATTTTGGTTTATCCACGCAATGTTTTGTTTCATTTTTCGTCATTTTATAATTCACTTAGAATTGTATTTTGGTAGCCCTTGATAACGGTGCTCTCGTGCGGTGCACACCCTACATGTAATCTGAGTCTTTTTCTTCTTCGCCCTTAATCCAGTAAAGCCTGGGTTGAGCCATGGGCTTTAGCCCATGGCTCAACCCAGGCTTTACTGGATTCTCTTTCTCCATCTCTTTCTATCCATCTCTTTCTATTTTCTCCATCTCCATCTCTTTCTATTTTTTCACCACTCTTTAGCAAACACCGTTGTTATATCGTTAGTTATTTTTCTTAGGTTTTTGGCTATCTTGTCCATCCACCTCTTTTTGGATCTTCCCCTAGGTATTCTCCCCTCCATCTCCTTTTCCAATACCAACTTTGGTATTCTATTGTCTTCCATTCTCTTGGTATGTCCAAACCATTTCAGTCTAATTTGTTCTATATTCTCTCCCAAATTTTACATTCCTGTTCTTTCTCTTATTTCTTCATTACTTAACCTGTCACTTCTGGTCTACGTTACATAAAGATAGTGTTAGACACCTAAACTCAAAATATAAAAAGGCATATGATTTTAAAATCTATTTAATAGAAATGTGCGGTATGTTAGTTTTGAGATTCTTGTTTTTTTTAAATCATTTTAAACAAATAAAATAAAGTTTTGAAAAACAAACATTGTTTGGTTTGATGCGACACTGTAGTTGTGCAAGGGTGTTCCTGGGTAGCACCCTGGTATTTCTTTCTAAGCAGGGCGAAACCCTTATACTTTGTGAAAATCTAGGCAGGGCTATGTACTATAGAGTCGTATAGACTGTGTTTAGACTATGTATCTTGGCCAAATAGCTGAAAAAGTTACTTTTTGCACAGACCATATTTAATGCATTTAAGATATTTTGCGAATATTAAGCCATAAAGTTCCTCTTCACTCATACAAAACTCCATAGACAGTGGTGATTTAAACTCGGGGCGCAGGTTAGCGCCCGACACTTTTTAATTTACAACTATATTTCTGAATTAATGGCAATGTGAAGGCGATGCCTTCCGGGTGGCTTTCTATTAAAAAATTGGCCACTATTTAGGTGTTAGACAAGCAAACAAAAATCTGGAAAACTTCACGGGACTAACTAGTTGATCAGGCAGAGTGGCTAAATCTATTGAACACTGCTGATTTTAGCCTCTTGGTCTCTGATATGAGCCAAAAAGAAATTAAAGGAAAAAACTTTAAAACTTTCATAAAACTAGAAGTAGAATAGTAATATCATCTGGGAGTAGTTTTCAAAATCGCAGACCCGGACGGCAGATCAGGTTTGTTCGAACAGAAGTTCCTGACGCATGCGCAATATCATTTTACAATGCGAAGAATACGGAGGTTGAGGCCGAAGTTTTAAACGCGAAAACGTGTACGTCGAACGTTCAGCGTCGCTTTCCT
Source organism: Centruroides sculpturatus (assembly GCF_000671375.1). NCBI lineage: Eukaryota > Metazoa > Arthropoda > Arachnida > Scorpiones > Buthidae > Centruroides > Centruroides sculpturatus. The sequence continues at coordinate 828,786 of NW_019384438.1, forward strand.
GTAAGCCTAGAAGTTTGACAATGGTGTTTGGAACATCGAGCATGATACCACTGACTATCTAAACACCATTGTTAAACTTCTAGGCTTACAGGAAAGCGACGCTGAAAGTCCGATGTACACGGTTTCGCGTTTAAAACTTCGGTCTCAACCTCTCTAATAACGTGCCGGTTCCAAATCAGTTACAGTTAGGGACTAGGGACTTGCGTAGGAGTAACCTAAATTAAGAAAGAACAGGTACAGATAAGTTAGCTTTGTTTGAGACATGTACGATCGTATATGTAAACAAAGAAAAAAAAGAGTGACAGGTTGCACGCTACATGTCAGCGTAAACAGATTAACATGGCAGAATTGCAGATGATGAATTGCAGTCACGTGAGTGTGAGTTCTTTCGCTGTTAAAATAGTGTAAATTTGTAAAAATATTTGCAAGAACTTTGTTTCATCGTAATTTCACAATTTCTACGAAATTCCCGGACAAAATTATTAGTTCACCCGGACAGTGAGTCAATCCCCGGACTGTCCGGGTAAAAACCGGACAGGTGGTAACACTACTGCATCCTCCACGCTGGCCATTACATTTCGTGTTTTTCCCAATAGTTGATCTATTGTTTCTTCACGGATTGCTACTTTCAGCGCATCCACAAAGGTCGGCTGATCATGGGTCATCACCTGTCTCTTCAGCTTATCGGTCAATCCATGCAGAAATTGGACTCGCAACTTTTCGTCCAATTCCGGCTGTTGACAGCGTTTGATAATTACGTTTTCCGGTTCGTTTGCGCCTGTTTGCTCTATCATTGTTGCGCTGGCCAGGTTTTGCAATCGGACTGCGAATTCTTGTGCCCTTTTGTCTCTTTTCTGCATGCATGAGTGAAATTTCTGTACGCGTATGGAATATTGTTCTCGGTCAAATCATTGAACCATCAGCCTTTGAAAGGTCTGGAAGTCTGTTATGCACTTCATGCTGAGGTCATGCCACGCGAAATCTCGGGCTATGCCTGCAAGCTTGCATTTGGCTATGCTCAGGCATTGTCTAGGCGTCCATCCCGCTAGACTCGCGATATCTTCCAGTGTGTCAAAAAAATCCGTGACACGCCCTGTTTCACCCGAGAAGGTCAGGAAAACCTCCAAACGCGGAAAAGGAGGAAAGAGAACCTCTATTGCCACCGTCTTGAGGTCGCGTGGGGACACTTGCATCCGTCTCCATCCTTCAGCCCACTTTGAAGAAAAAATTCGTCAACGTAACTTACGTAAATTTTAGTGGGACTAAAATATCCCACCTCTGACACCAGTGTAAGTTCGCTGATCTGGTGGAGATTGGGGACTTAAAATCCCACTTCTCGGACACCAGTGTAAGTTCGCCGACTTCCAGGGGGAACCGTTAATCCCGCGTCAGGATGATCTAGGGTCGTTCATTCACGTGTGGGTGTGGCGGAGGAGACACAGATGACAAGAATCTCACAAAAACCCGTTTATTTTAAACGTGAAATAGCTTACACTATGAAACAAAAATGTTCTTTAAACAATTGGATGTTCGAATTATCGAGGGTGTTTTCTAATATTGCTCGAAGGTAGGCCCCAGGGCAACGGCAGGTGTGGAGATTCGTCAGTCGGTGTCGGCGGTCTGAGTCCGTAGTCACAGGTTACAAGTTGGGCACAACAGACGGAAAACTGCTTTTGCGCGTTGACTAACCGTGTGCAGGTGCACAGTTGCACAGTTTTCGGAAAGTGAGTCTGTCCTTGAAGATCGGGGATTATATCAATCTCCGTTCTTTGTTTTGTTTTCTTCTGATTGGCTCCACGCCCCTTTTTTCTCGCTCCCCGATTGGTCCCTCGTCTGTCTTTAAGCGAAAGACGATTCCTGTTCGAGTCACCAGAAAGATCCGCTTCGAAGAATCTACTTGACACCATCCGTTATTCTGGATGCAAAATGTTGATGGAACTTTGAAACTTGCGCTCATATTTTCCACCATTGTTGTCTAGTCTGAAACGTTTTGAAATTTAACGATCCGACGCGATGTCCGTTTTCGTCATTAACCTTTCCCCTTTTCAAAATTTCTATGTTCTAATTATTTGTATATGAGCGACTTGTCAAAGGTCCATTTCTACTGGAGGTCGTTCGTTTACAATTATTAATCATTTATAATTATTGCGTTCTGTTTACATCAATAGCTTTTTTTTTCCTCTTGTCGCGGTTTCATATGACTAGCACAACTAATCCGATCTTTGATCGGTTTTTAACAATGGACGATTTTTATAGTTTCGTTTTACCAAATTACTATAATAAATCTTTAATATCAACCCGTTTTGGGGACCTCACCTTAGCAGTAAGAAAAGAGTTGTAGCCAAGGCAAAGAAAGCCGAAACAGAAAAAAAGACACGTGCGTAAGATAAGTATTTTAGCAAGCCTATCTTAAAAAAAGCTGGCAAAGGCTCTTGCTTGACTTTCCCGCCACTCAAACAAGAGTTTGAGGTGATCATTAAGAAGTCCGAAAATCTTTAATTATACTAAGGTACAGCAGTTAAGTAATAACAAGGATTAAAAGGAATAATTTGTTAAATTATGATAAAAATTTCCATTTAAAAAAATATTTGAGTTTAAAAAACACTATGACACTAGCTCCAAGTTATAATTGTGTGTGACGCCATTTATGATGAGTTGTTATTTTAAAAAAATAACTTTTATATAAATATTATTATANCTGCCCAAATACCCTTAAACAAAGGAAAAGTACATCTTTTATGAAGGCATAGAGCCTTTACTACATGAAAATGAAAATTAATGAATACACTGTGTACAGTAATTTGCCTGATAAGACAGACCTCAGAAAAATACTTTATGAGGCATAAAGCTGTCTTTATCATGAAAATTAATTAACTAAGAATTTTTTTGCCCTGCCAGGGTGTGGTCAAGTTATCCGGAGTGCTGGGTTATCGAGTGCTGAGTTTTTGAGGCTCTACTGTATAAAGTATAATAGGATCTTAATACTTATTGATGTAATATTATTAAATTAATTAATATAACAGTAAGCAAAAATTTTAAAACTTACTTGAACTGAAAGTTGAAGTTTGAAATGAGGATTAATAAGGTAAAATTATGTTGCAAAGGTTGTTTATTAAATTAAGTAAAATTTTATGCAGAAAGAATCTCATAAAAATATTAATAAAAAAATTAATATACCATTAAAAAAACATATTTAATATAATGAATAATAATAATACAGTAATATAAAAATTTAACAATGTTTGTATAGCAAACATATTAATAAATTTTTTTTCTTATTATTTTTGTTAATTAGAAATGAAATCTCTGCTTGATAATTGATTCTGCTTACAAAATAAATCAAAAACTATATCTAAGTTAAAAAAGTATTTAAATTTGTATTACTCAATGTTTAGTAATATTGCTTGACTATTGCTATTTTATTATATGAAATTATATTAAATTTAATTTGTGTTACTAGAAGCTTGTCTACATAAATACTGAAACTTGAGTATTAGCTTTCTGATGAAAAACTGAATAGGAAAAGTACAGATCAGAAAAATTTGTGAATTCTGTTTTGTTGACCAGTATTTTTTTAAAATTCTGGATGATAATTTTTGTATTAATTAAATTCTGTCTAAAAAGTCATCTTTTATTCACTTTTATATTTCAGAATGAATCCCATGATGACCTCACTTTTCCTTTTAGGCTATTTGGTCACCAAAATATTTTAAGTTTTCCTTAAATCATGAAAAAAATATCAGATTAAAAGNTTTTAACATCTTTAAAAATGTATTTTCACTAGTATTTTCTTCATTTTCAGTTATAGATTGATTTACATTCCTTTTATATAACTTTCAGACAACTTTTGCAAGTTATTCATTGATAGATTTTCATTTAAATTCACATATTCAAATTTTAACATCAAAATATACTTATATTTGGCTGTTAAAATTAACTTACAAATGATATAATTAAACACATATTTGACCAAATATATGTACTGTGGTAAAGTAAATAAGAAATTTTCCAAGTATCTTTTATATACTAAGGTGTTAACCCAAGACCAGCTTCATATTTTATATTCTATATTTTAAGAGAATTAACAATTATCAAATAGGCTCTGCTTTCAAAGTATATTAATATGCATCTGTTAAATATAATGTCTTTCTTTACTTTCCTTTGTCTGTTTTATATTTTTAAATGTATATATTTAGTCTGAGTCCAGAAAATTCAGAAATCTGGACCACTTCTGGTCCTAAATTTGCCAGATATTTGGTCCATTACTGTAATAATAATGCACATGAACATCTACATATGCAAAATGCATTAAAAGGTTTAAACAGCCTCATGGCTTATCACAATGATAGAAACAAGGTAAAACTGCTGAAGTTGATTTGGATGTTGTAGAACAGGTAAGATCTAGACTGTCAACAATAATAGAGCAATATGGTATGAAACATGTCTATAATATAGATGAAACTAGCTTATTTACCAATTACAACCTGACAAAACTATTGCTCATGCACCTGTGAAAGGCTGAAGAAGAATCAATTAAACAAGAATCTCAATTGCCTTTTATTGTAATTTAGGTAGTATTGACAAGAAAACTGCTTCTTTTATTGGAGGATCTGCAAAACCCTGCTGTTTTCAAATCTTTGATCATTCTAATTATTGTCACTGCAGGCACAACTAAAAGGTATGGATGATAGCACTACTTTCTTAAGAATTTTTCTGAAGATTTTAATAGATATGAAGGTAGAAAATCATAGTGACCTGCTATTAATTGATAATGTACAGTACTTTGCCATAGACAATCAGTCTGAACAATGTGGAAATACAATTCTTTCCAGCAAATTGCACAAGAATTCTCAACCACTTGACACTGTCATAAAACAATGAGATTTTGATTTGCTGTTTAGAAAAAATTATAGCAATAATTTTAATTAATTAATTATTTCTTTATGTTACAAATTATCTTTTATACTGCTTAACAAATCCAATTTGTAGAACTTTATTGACAAGTAAAAAATTAATGTAGAAATTTCATTTGAATTAGTAATTACTTAAATATCATATCTATTGTTGAACTGCAGTGTGTGAAAAATTGTTTAATTTGATAAATGATATGCATCATTAGAAAATAGTCAACTGCAACTTCATTTACAAACACATCCAAGAGGGTTCTGTTGACAAACTGCTAGCAATGAACTCATGCAATCAAATTATTGTAAGATTATAATGATCAAATCAGCTGTGAAAAGTGCTGAATTTTAAAATTTGATATCCATTTTCAGTATTTAAACTATTAATTTCTCTATCAGAAATTTTTTCAGATTAATGAATATACAGTAACTTAAGATTTAAATTATTTTATAACATTAATAATAATATAATTTAGATGCATGAATAGTTTTTTTAGACAATTCTCAGTTTCAGTTTCTTTTTTAAAAATTGCAATTTGCTTTTGATAAATTGCATATGTTTTTAAGGATTTAATTCTTATATTGCTAGTATTTTCATATTTTTCTATATTATTACTATATTAACATATTTTATACGATAAAAATTGCCAGGACAAATAAAATTTTAAATTTACAAAATTTAAGAAAATTCTTAAAGTAGGCAATACATAAAAATGTGTTTTTTTCACTTTGTCCTTTTGCACACACATGAGGAAAATAACAGTTTCATGGCAGAGTTGACCTTTTATTTGAGGCTACTTGTCTGCCTCAATATGTAAAATATTAAAAAAAAGAATTTTCTTAAATTTTGTAAACTTAAAATTTTATTTGTCATGGCAATTTTTATCAAATGTATTTATTTTTTAATTGTGCCATTGAGAGATTTTTTTAATGTTTTACATATTAAGGCAGACGAGTAGCCTTAAATGAATGGTCAACTCAACTGTGGAACTGTTATTTTTCTCATGTGTGTGCAAAAGGACAAAGTGAGAAAATACATTTTTATGTGTTGTCTAATTTAAGAATTTTCTTAAATTTTGTAAATTTAACATTTTATATGACTTATCATGGTTGCAAATTTCATGCAGCAGACATTCAGTAAGAAATAGTATATCTGTATTGTAATTTTATTAATTATTACACAAAGTATATCATTTATTTAATTTACTTTGTTTATTGAATGGTGAATTATAATTTTAAATGTTTGATTTCATAACAAATTACCATATATTAAATTCATTCAAGTTTTTAATTATTATTCAAATCAATATTATATTGAATTTTTAAAACAAAGAATTTAAAAGAAACTAGCAACAAGTTGCTGAACTTTCCCAGCAACATTTAAAATCTTTATGGTGCTATCTGTTATCATATTTTATTTTAAAAAACTTTATATTTTTAGCTATTATAAAATAACAAAAAGCTTAATTATGAGGGTAAGGATAGGTTTTAAAAAAAATTGTAAATGCTAATAACGAGTAAAATCATCATTAAGTCTGATCCTACTAGAGATATACACAACTCCTATTATCTTCCCACCCCTCGACTTTTAATTACCAAAATTTAATAGCATCAATCCCCCTAATACACAAGCCTCCCTGCAAAATTTCAGAAATTTTCAACAGAAATCATAGGAATTATTATGCTTCAAACAGAGTGAACAAAATTGTATTGTACAGCACACATCCATACATACAGAAATTACCCCTGAATTTTTTTGCATTTCTCAACGTTTCAAGGTGTCTTGAGTCCAAAATTGTAAAAATCTTAGGGGTCATTTTTTGACCTATTACCATACCTTCCCTGTTATATACATATAACAGCTGGGAAAGTAAAAATTTTGTTGTTTTGTTGTTTGCTTTGTATCTAGTAGAATTCATTGACATCTTTATGGGACACTTGGTCCACTTTTACCTAGATTTGTCATAACAGTTAAATTAATAGACAATTCAAACTTCTTATAATATCTTTTATTTAAAATCAAAATGCATTTTGGATTTTTAGTCCCTCTTTAGTCAATTTTTTTTTATATTTTCCAATTAATTACATTAAAGTTTACTTATAATTACTAATTATTTACATTTAAAAGTAAACTAAAAATACTAACTTTTTTTTACTTTTATTATATATATATATATATTCAGAAACTGCATCCCAACAATAGTACAAAACACAAACATAAATAAACACAAACAATATATATATATAATATATAGTTATGTATATACAGATATCCCTCATATAACATAGTAGTTATGTTTGAAAAAGTCCTATGTTATACAAATCCATGCTATACAAAACAAAGGACTAATACAAAACATGGGGTTAGGTTTTAAAAGTTAACAAAAGTATACTATTCTCTTTCATTACTAAGAGAAATATGTTTATTACAGCAATCAATAATTTACTAACAATCACAATTAAAAGTACTGTATTATGCATTAATATTAATTTTAGTTAAACAAGGGCTTTTTCTTTTTACAAGGTATGGTCATCATCTCATCTTTTTTGTTGATCTTAATCAGAAATATCAGCAACATTTTTTAAAATTTTTACCATAAAAATTTTTTATGTACGACAAAATAAAAATATGTTGTTAATTGAAAATTTTTTTTAGCAGGTTGCATTTGTTCAGTCAAGAACCAAGTGCTTTTTTGGTTTTTTCCAGAATTTTGTGTTTGAATACCAAATTGTTTGAGTACTGAAATACCACTGTATTTCATTTGTCATTTTTATGAATGGTTACTTATCTACAGTTAAAAAAAAAAGGTTAACAACACTTACCTAAAAATGCTTAAATAAACTTTACTAAATACAAAGGTTAATGTATAAAAATAAAACACAGTGACAGTCTTAAATGCTAAAATGTGAAAGCAATGATGACACCTGGTTGATAGCTAGGATGAGGAAGAAAAAATTAACTATCAGTTTTCATTAAAGAGCACAAAAATATTTCAAATTTCAATATTCTAAAATCCATGGGCAAATTTGAGATAATGCACATGCTTATTTGAATAAAAAAGTGTTGAATAAAGGAGTTTGTACTTAAAAGTTATGAAATTTTGTATGAAGGATTTCCCGAATTTTCAAATCCTGTTAAGTGAAACTGTATTGTAGAAGTGCTGTGTTATATGAGGGATACCCGTATATTGCATTTTATATATAGACTATATTTTTTCCCTACCTTTTTGATGAAATATTGTACAATGTTAAATCAGTTTATTATATGAATTGATAAAATAATGGATAAAAAAAGAAGGAAAAACATATACAGTTAACTCTCAGTATTTGCACATTTGATATTTGCACTTTTGCTTATTCACGATTGAAAAGTTGTGACCAACCACATAACTACTTGAGAAATATTTGTATATTTTCAAATTGCTTTTACAATATTTCCATTAGCGTACAGTACTTGTAAAAAGTTTACTTTTGGTAATCTCCAATTTTTATATAGTTTTTGACATAATCAAGTAAAGTACTGTAACTATTGTACTACCAAACTGAAGTCATTGCATTACAACAACAATACCTTCTGCCAAATTGTACATGACAAAGTTTGTGCTACAATTATGTAAATAGAGTATATATAGTTATAACATAGTTCTATACAATATAATACTAATAATAATTCCATATAATAATATAAAAGATGACAAAGCAGATAGTTGGTAAGTGGTTTGAGGACATGTTGACTGGAGATGCTGAGAACATACTGTACCAACTGCTGCAGAACTCACAAATTGAAGTACTGGACATGATGGTTACAGAAAATTTGCATAACAGCAAAGAGGAAGGTGAAGAACAGAAAAAAACACTAAAGTTGCCAATGATAGCTTTAAAGCTTTCAAAAATTTACAGCACTATTGATGGTTTGTAGTTGCAAGAATCAGACCATATTCCTGAATGCCATCTCAATTTTAAATGAACATTGGGAGCAGTCAGACACTCGTTATTTTTGAATCCCCCATGTATGAGAAACTGAAATTTTAAAAATACTCCTCAGTTTAATACTGACTTCTTTAGTTTTAATTGATTGATTGATAAAAGCTTTCCAGTTTGTTTTAGTTGTATTAAGTTATATTTTGTAAAAATTTAACATTATAACATTACAACTCATTAATCCAAAAATACCTAGATGCATTAATTAAAATTAGTGTATTTTTAGCTTTTTAATTTAATTTTTTTAATTTTAATTTAGTTTTTTTAAGTTTTTTACTGTTTAGTTTTTTTAATCTGACTAAATAAATTCAGAGAAATAACTATAATTCAGAGAAATAAGAAATCTTATATTTTCTTTATTTTTGAAATAAACTATTATTATTAATTTATATATAAATTGAGTATATACACAAATATTGTGACATTCTAGTGCAGGGGTGGCCAACAGTTTTGCCCCCGGGCTGAATTGAAAAGAAAATTTTTTTCACAGGCTGAACCAGAGGCTGCCCTAGGAAGATTTTGAGGTGATGCAAGATCTCATTGTAGTGTCACTCTACAGAGACTAAACTGTACATAGAGATTACAGATACATTTTTCACATTATCATGCTTTATCAACATTTTACGCTGTACTTAAGAGATTTGTAATGGAGGGTTAACTCTAAATGCACAGTGAGTTGTTGACCTTTTTTTTTTAGACGTCAGAATTTTTCATTGAGCTATTCAGACTTGAGTAACTAATATTGAAAGATTAATCGTGGGCCGCATAAATTCATTAGACGGGCCGAATCAGGCCCGCAGGCCATATGTTGGCCATGCCTGGTCTAGTGGGATCAAATCATACAAGGAATTGATTCACTCAATGTTTAAGAAGTTTCTTTATTGTCTTTTGGTTTGTCAAAAATGCATTCGGACCAAATGTAGACAAGTAGAATAACAAGCAATATTACAGTATGATTGGTTGACTTACAATCTATATATATAACCCATTCAACAGGTGTCCGTCCTTCCTTCCTTCCTTCCGTCCGTCCCGTAACCGTTTGACAACCGACACTAGAGGCGTCCCTATCGTGTGTCATATTTCAAACATTCAAATTAACAATTTTAATTCTTATATAAATTAACAATATGAATTATTATTATTCATTTGGCAATAAATTATTATTTGGTCAATATAACAATATAAATAATTCAGTATATTTGTAATATGAATTTATTATTTCAGGGGCTTATATCTCGCGAAGGGTCGCGAGTAGGGGTATGGTTCCTTTGCCTTTATTGTTCGCACA
>NW_019384438.1:839058-890985 GCF_000671375.1 Centruroides sculpturatus
TCCTTTATGAAGGCATAGAGCCTTTACTACATGAAAATGAAAATTAATGAATACACTGTGTACAGTAATTTGCCTGATAAGACAGACCTCAGAAAAATACTTTATGAGGCATAAAGCTGTCTTTATCATGAAAATTAATTAACTAAGAATTTTTTTGCCCTGCCAGGGTGTGGTCAAGTTATCCGGAGTGCTGGGTTATCGAGTGCTGAGTTTTTGAGGCTCTACTGTATAAAGTATAATAGGATCTTAATACTTATTGATGTAATATTATTAAATTAATTAATATAACAGTAAGCAAAAATTTTAAAACTTACTTGAACTGAAAGTTGAAGTTTGAAATGAGGATTAATAAGGTAAAATTATGTTGCAAAGGTTGTTTATTAAATTAAGTAAAATTTTATGCAGAAAGAATCTCATAAAAATATTAATAAAAAAATTAATATACCATTAAAAAAACATATTTAATATAATGAATAATAATAATACAGTAATATAAAAATTTAACAATGTTTGTATAGCAAACATATTAATAAATTTTTTTTCTTATTATTTTTGTTAATTAGAAATGAAATCTCTGCTTGATAATTGATTCTGCTTACAAAATAAATCAAAAACTATATCTAAGTTAAAAAAGTATTTAAATTTGTATTACTCAATGTTTAGTAATATTGCTTGACTATTGCTATTTTATTATATGAAATTATATTAAATTTAATTTGTGTTACTAGAAGCTTGTCTACATAAATACTGAAACTTGAGTATTAGCTTTCTGATGAAAAACTGAATAGGAAAAGTACAGATCAGAAAAATTTGTGAATTCTGTTTTGTTGACCAGTATTTTTTTAAAATTCTGGATGATAATTTTTGTATTAATTAAATTCTGTCTAAAAAGTCATCTTTTATTCACTTTTATATTTCAGAATGAATCCCATGATGACCTCACTTTTCCTTTTAGGCTATTTGGTCACCAAAATATTTTAAGTTTTCCTTAAATCATGAAAAAAATATCAGATTAAAAGATAATACTTTTTAAAAATTGAAATAGAAATAGATGGGATGTATTCCAGAACTTGAAAATGAATAAAAGGTGATTTTTATCAATGGACTCTTTCTTCAGTTTCAATTAAAACAGATATCAGCTGTTAAATACCTAAAAGTTGTATGTCTGTAAGTCAGTAATCACTGCAAAAGCAATGTAATGTTAATTTTTTTTTATTCCCATGGCCCAGTGAATCAGCTGGAGAGTAAAATTTGTTTAAAAGCAAATTTCATTCTTTAATTGTTTGCAACTTGATTAAAAGTCTGCAATTAATATTAAAGTCAAAATCTCTAGTATTGTATTGTCTAATCATTGTTTAACACATTATCAACTATTTCATGTATACTTAGCACCATATTACGATAAATATTTATTAAGAATGCTTCAAGAAGTCAAATCTTCAATTGATTAATAAAAAATATTTTTGTCCTGATCAAGGATAACATCAGCTTACAATTCACCACATAAATACCAATATTATTGTTCTTTAAAGTTAACCAAAGATTGAATATTTTATAATTTCCAGCAACTCAAACATTATTTAAAACAAAATATCTGAGTTTTCATTTTTAAATAATGTTCAATTTGCATGTGGATTTTTGTTTTTAAATAAAATTTGATTAACTAGAAGTTATCAAATATTCAATCTTTCGTTAACTTTAAAGACTAATGATATTTATATTCATTTTGTGTGAATTATGAACTGAACTGGGTCTGGAGAAAAATGTTATCTTATTGATCAATTAAAGATTTAGCTTCCTAAAGTAAACATTCTTAATAAGTATCTACATGATATTAGCAGCCTGCTTTTTTGCCAAAACTTTCTTTTTAACAATATTTACAAAATATTTCAATGAAGAAAAAACTTTGCTTAAGTGTATTTATCTGCTAGAAATCATTTTGGCAATTTTTTCTAATCTGCTTCAAAACAGACAGTATCTTAAGAGGAATTTGAAAATATTTACCTTGACATTTTTGATTCAGTTTAATTCCAAAACTCTAATATTTAAGTTTTATCATTTAATTTAGGATATAATATTAATATAATATTTTAACTTATATAATATTTTAACTTATTTCACAAAATATTGTCATTGTGAATTCTTTATTTTACTACATTGTCAAAACTAGTCAAGAAAAAATTGTCAATGCAATAGTTGTGAAAACAAATTACAAGTGTAATCTAAATATATAAAATTACTTGTCCTGAGTGATTGATTCATCATTGCCCAGAGCAAACTGCTAAACCTAAAGAGGTGAAATTTGGTACACAGTTAGGGTATGTCATGAAAATGCAACTAAGAAGGGGTTTTTGGAAATTCCCCTGTGGGGGTAGAGGGAGAGCATTAAGGCTTAACCTGAAGAATGGCTTTTACTGTACTATTTGTTTTTAACTGCGTTTTAGTAGGGTACGCCATGAGAATGCACGCCAAGAAGAGATTTTTCGAATTCCCCATGAGGCAGAGAAGATTGTCTTAACCTGAAGAATGGCTTCTGCTGTACTATTTTAGATGCAATTTTTTGTTTTCAACTACATTTAGTTTTCATTAGGTGTATTAAATTGATAACATTTCAGACACTGTTATAAATATTTTTATATATTTTGATTTTTAACCAAATGTTTGAACCGTTTTAAATTCAAATTTGTTATTGCATATTGGTTCGATTATAGAACAATTGTAAACGTTTTAGAAAATTGATCAAATTGAAAACAGTTAGTTTGATTCTCAGTAATTCTCATCATTCTCAGTAGTAGGTGTTATATAACAATTTCTATGGTTGTTGAAATACTGAATATAAATGGGGTTTGCTTGCAAAATCTGTGTGGGCGAAGTCATGGGTAACAGCTAGTATTTGCATATTTATGTTGAAAAGAAAAGGCCAAAAGAAAATATTTTTAATTAGCTTTTAGGATATTTTTGTACAAAAAATAACTTTCTGTTTAATGCAGAAAATGCATATATTTTGTTTTAATTAAAATAAGATTTTTTCCTCTTGATTAAAATGTTTCACTAATTCAATATTTAAATTAAATACAAAGTTTATGTTAATTTTATCATTATAATATAAAATAACATTGATTACAATCAAACACAACTTAATTAGAAATATACAAGATTAAAATAAACAACAAAATTTATCCAATATTTAACTAAACAGAGTAAGAAAAAATGATAGAATCATTAATTTTTCACTATTTATCTTTGTATTATCATAAAAGCTAAATACACTACACCCTTGATGTTTGTGGATGTCAGTGTTTAAGAATTTGATCATACATGATTGGAAATTTATGTACCAAAATTTCAACTTTTTTGAATGGTTTTGACTGCAGGAAATGGGAAATTACATGCTACTGTAAACTGAAATTGGTGCTTTGTGAACTGGATGTTTGTGCTAGTATAACATCCCTTTCCCCCTTTTTGTGTTAGTATGATTGGTCAAGCACCTGTTGAAAACTTAATTTTGCCCAGGTTTGTTAACATGCATGTAACAGTCGCAGTTGCTTTTTTTTGAGTTAACATTTAGTAGAATTACATTTCATTGTGTGTGTGTGTGTGTGTGTTGTGTTTGTATTTAGAGTGACTTAGAAATGGAGATGGTATAGAAATTACATTTGTTGGAGAAGAAAATATTTGGGCCAATGATACTATAAATGGCTCCGAAGAAGAAATATGTTGTGTGAAGTTGAAATTTAATGAAAAAATTAAAGAATACAATAGTAAGAATGACAACATAATAAAAAAAAAAAACCTTAGACAACTTCAAGTGTAAATGAAGTGGTCTGTGAAATTTTAGATTCAAGAAACCCTGACAAGAAGAAAAGTAGCAAGCAGTACAGACTAATTAAGAAATATAATACAATGGAGATTGGAGAGAATCGAGTTTTAATTAAGAAAAGAAAAAGCAATGACGATCCTTTTGTGATAATTCTTCCTATTGAGGGATATTTTGATGTGTTACTTCAATATCATTGCTCAACAGGTCATGGAGGTTGTGATAAAATGTTATTTTCTCTGAAAAGTAAGTTTTACACATGTAAAAATATTTTGGTGTGCCTTATATTTTGCAGAGTGACAACAGAAAAGTGTTCATGGCTAATGTCATTAGCAACTTTCAGTTATATGGCCTGAATGTAAAATAATGACCCTGAACATACAGTCTTGGATGGGTGATACCAGTATCACCCATCCAAGACTGTAGTACAGACTGGGTAATAGGTACCATTTCATCCAGTGGCAAAAGAACTCTTCTAAGTATCAAGTTTTAGGCAGAAGTCTGTATACAGCACTTTTTGGATCAGAACCAAAATTAGGATTAGAGTCAACAAATATTTCACCAGAAATTTTACAAACTCTTCATAGTGAAGAAGATTTGGAACTCTTCATAGTGTATAATAATCTTACTTAGACATCTATCTGCTGTTTGGGTAATAAGCCTTGCATGTCTTCAGTGTATTACAATAAGCCTAGAATTGATCAGGTTAATTAAACAAACTGAAGTTCACTTTCTTAATTCCCTAATACTCTGTAGCTGAATGCAAAATGCCTAAGGAATGTCAGGTTGAATAGCAAATAGATGATTTTCCGATTTGCCTACGACATATATACACAATGCAAAATAATAGCAATATTTGTAAGAAACAGAAATTAAACTTATATAATTGACATATAAGAAACATATTAAATGATTTGAAAAATTTTTTACAAGCCTATTATTTTCCTAATTTTTGAAATAATATACTAAAGAATGTTGTGTATGAATGTGATGTATATATATATATATTTTTTTTTTTTAACTATTTCAGGATTTGATAAAAGAATGGGGGAAATTCTTCATACTGATTTAGAATGTCCACCTTCTCCAGCTCGTCTTGAATATACTTCAGAAAAACATCCTAGACATACATTAGAAGCCATTAATTTGTTACATAAACATAGAGAATTATGTGATGTTGTACTTATAGTTGGTGCTCGAAAAATATTTGCTCATAGAGTTATTCTTTCAGCTTGTTCACCATATTTTCATGCCATGTTTACAGGAGAATTAGCAGAGAGTAGACAGACAGAGGTAAATATTAATTTTTTAATTATTAATGATTATTGTTTCCCAAAATAATTGAAAATTACAACTTTACAGGTAACTATTCGTGACATTGATGAACATGCAATGGAATTATTAATTGACTTTGCATATACTTCTCATATTGTTGTTGAAGAGAACAATGTGCAAGTATTACTTCCTGCAGCTTGTCTTCTGCAAATGGTAGAAATACAAGAAGTTTGTTGTGAGTTCCTGAAACGACAACTTGATCCCTCCAATTGTCTTGGAATAAGAGCCTTTGCAGATACTCATTCCTGTCGTGAACTTTTACGCATTGCTGACAAATTTACACAGCATAATTTCCAAGAGGTTTGTTGTTTGTTTTATATTATTAGTCTTATCAAAATTTATTTTCTATGTGAAAAATTGAAATATTGTAATTACAGGTTATGGAAAGTGAAGAATTTTTACTCTTGCCTGTAAACCAATTAATTGACATTATATCAAGTGATGAACTGAATGTCCGTAGTGAAGAACAGGTATTCAGTTCAGTCATGTCATGGGTAAAATATAATGTTACTGAAAGACATCAACATTTAGCACAGGTAAAATTTTTCAAAATTAATTGCTTTTTTATGTTTTTGAATAATTTTTTACTTATTTTTAATTTTACTGATTCATTTTAGGTATTGCAACATGTCCGTTTGCCACTTCTTAGCCCAAAATTTCTTGTGGGAACAGTTGGTTCTGAGGCATTAATCAAAAGAGATGAAGCATGTCGAGATTTAGTAGATGAAGCAAAAAATTATCTTCTTCTTCCTCAAGAACGTCCATTGATGCAGGGTCCAAGAACTAGACCTCGTAAACCTGTACGTAGAGGAGAAGTTCTCTTTGCAGGTATATATTTAACTATTTTTTAAAATTTGCTTTATCTTTAACTTGCATTGGTTTTTTATAAATGTCATTAAATAATGTATTACAAATCTTACAAATGATATTTTTGAAGCATAATCTAAATTTATAAGTTAACCACTTACGTTTGTAAAAATTCTTTCTGTAACATTGTAAAATGTCATTGTAATCATTAGTATAACAAAATTATTAGTACAAAAACATTTATTTTTAATCTTCCACTAATTTACCTTTCATCTTAACTTAAAAATTATTAAATTTAATGGATATTACTATAGTGAAAATTTTAGTTTAATTTAATTAAAGTTTGACCCTTTATGAAAGAAAGTGATCATTATAATGAAATCTGTAAATATATAAATTTGTTTTCTTTTCTTGTCAATGGATACTATTTTAACATTTATCTGGCAACAGATTTTTGTCATAATTGTCTAGTTTATAATATAGTCTCATTACCTCACAGTTATCTAATATCTTGACTTTAGCTAGTGTCTTAGAACAGGGATGGGCAACCTTTATCTATGTAAGGGCCGCATTTCAAAACTTACACTGATGTGATCCGCATACAAGAGAAAAGAGGGGGGAAATGTCTGTAAATCACAATTATTTATTCATATATAGCATAGGTATACTTAATTTAGCTTCTGGAACTGATATAAATGTAATTGTGAAATCCGTGATTTTTACGCCGATGTTGGACAAATCTTTGTAAACAACTCCAATGAAAAAAACACTCTTGGTGAGAAGTATATCGGAGGTCACTGATTGTTTTCACACTTAGGTGGGAAAGTTGACACTTAGTTGATTGGAATGCACCGTTAGTGTCAACAGAAGTCGATCATGTGACTCCTTTCCCACAAAAAACTTATAAAAGCTCAAGTCCCTGGAAGCTCTGGGTGACCAAAGGAAGTTATACTTATTACTGTGTACATCTTGTTTCCATACTCCAGACATAGCGACCGAAAGGACATCGCCATACGACAAGACAACAACTTTGAACTTCCATCACCATTCTACAGTTCCTGTGCCAACTACGATTCATACGGCCCATTCGACAAATGCATATTAGGCATATCCTCATAGAGGTATTTATATTTTCAAGCATTGCAAACTCTCTCTCTCTCAGAATAGCCGTTAAAGCTGTTAGAGCAGCCCTTTTGTACCGTGAACATATTTAACCACATTTAACCTATATATTGTTATAGCCTCGTGTCTCTTAGCTTTAATATAATAATAAATGCTTGTTTATTTTCTTAAACCTGTCGTCTATTGTTGTACCTGCCGGCTTACTGACACACTCCCCACTCACTTTTTTGCCCTTCTAGCCATCCTACGGCTGCAAGATCGGCTTTTACCAACTTTGTGCAGCATAAGTGGTCATTGGGGATTAACCCCTGACCCTCTGCTTATCTCACATAATATATTGGAAATATTTGGTTAAATATTAGTCACTGCTAGTTTTAAATTAGTTTTGATGTGTCTGTTAGCCAGTTTCTTGTTTTAATATTTACTAAATTCATTGCGGAAAAACTATTTACATACATAAGTTGTAGAAAATAACGTTTGAATTTTTGCTGAATATTTCCTTAAGCTGGGAAATTGATATATTTATTCATATTTTATGCGACATGGGCCACAAAAAATATTACTGCAGGCTATGGGTTGCCCATCACTGTCTTAGAAGATGAAGTCAAGATTATTATTATGGATGCAGTTGATATGACAAAGACTGCCATTTTCTGATGAAACAAAAAGATATGCCAGATAGCATATTGGAATGGTTTAACATGAGAATTTAAGTATAGCAATAAACAACAAATATTCTGGAGAATGGTTTATCAGTGATGCTGCTACTTCATGCATAAACTGTTTGTTCAAGACAGTGCAAGAATAAACAAAGATGGCTAGTTGGTCAAAGTGATAAAGAATAACAAGTTTATCTTTGAGTTGATTCCCAAATTTTTCAGGAGTGAGTTGACCTGAATATGTTGGACTTCATTTTTCACCAGCTGGTCATCCCCATTATGAGCCTGGCCAAACCCATAATAGGCAAGATTAAAAGGTATTAAGTACCCACAGAGTGGAAAGACTAAAAATGAAAAGATAGAAATATAAATTGTTGATTCATTTTGGTTTTTTATAGAATTTTAGAAGTGCAAAATTTACTTTAACTAGCAGTGTTAGAAAAACTATGATTTTAAAGATTCCTTGCTGTGAAGATGTAAGAGTTTTTCATTTTTTTTATAGCTTTTTCAACATTGTGACATTTTTATTATGTTTCAGTATAATAAAATTTCACTATAAGAATGTATTTCAGTAATCCCTACAATTTTGTTACATCTATATTTTATTGTATAATTTTTGTATAATGTCCCCAATTTTATTATAATACAGAACTTGATTTCTGTATTGTTGTTGTGATGTCAATGGTAAAAATTACATCATTTGTTTATTATTCAGACTGTTTTAGGTATATTTTATATGTATTTTTGGTTACATGTTATCTTTTTAAATTAATTTAAATTATTTTCTTATTGGTTTATGTTAAATTTAAAAATTTGTATTTTGTTCTTTTCAAAATCCAATACAGTATTAGTTATATATTCGATTCTAATTAAATCATTCAATTTCTTAAGTTATTCTAACCGTTTATAACTGAGGAAGACACAAAAATAGAGGTTTAAAACGTTTTTTAATTCATTAAATTTCTTTGCTGGATAAAAAAAAAGTACGTTTTCTGTTATTTTTAGTTTTACTCATCCTGTTTCTATGTATATCATATATAAATGAGAATGTTTGTATGTTTGTTTGTTTTCTATATACGTCTAGGCTGTTTGACCAACTACTATGAAACTCGGCAGTTATGTTCAAATACTTCTAACTTAGATAATGTCGTACATCCCACTCCAAATTATAAATTGAATTTCTATGTATCAATTAAGTTCCATCTACAAGTTTGATTGCTGACTTTACATGTAGTGCCATTTATTGGAAAAAATTTAACAAAATAATTAACTAAATATAATTATTACAAAAAATATATATATAATTTTAAAAAATATGTATTATATTCACCAAATTACAGCAATAATAATATAACACGAAATAGATGTACTATTATGCCATTACAGTGACAGGTAGCACATAGCACTTGCCTACATGTGTAGTAGTGGTTTGCCCCTGTACATCATACATTTCCTGTTAGCAACAGAATCATGCTGGTTATGTATCTAACTCTGTTCAGGGGAAAATTTTTGAATTTAAATAATATGAGCTGCAGTACAAAACAAAAGTTCATATAAAGTTAATCTGGTCCTCTTTCTCTTATAATTTCCATGTTGGATCTCAACTTTTATCTGTCTAACTCCATTCTTGAGATTAAGGAAGGACGGAGACAGACGAACAACAGTGGGAATTTATAGGTTACAATTTTTTCAAATTGCAGCACAGTAAATACCTTCCAGTAACTAAGTGGATAAAATCACTGAACACCAATAGTTGGTCATGGATTCACATGTGGCCAATGAACTGGTCATGTAGAGGCTTCTGGGTTTTCTTACACTTAAGTAACACTTAAATAACATTTAAATTGTGGCCGGCTTTACATAACAGTCTTTCCAGGATGCATCCTATTTGGCAGATTGCTCATGTGTCAGGTTACCATAACCAAATAAACCAAACCAATTCTAATAATTTTTCTATAAACATGATATTTACAAGGACAAGCTTAACTACCAGATAACTTGGACATCCACATCCTCCCCTGATTTCATCTCCCTTAATAACTCATAAACCCATAGCCCCAAACTTTTTTCACTGATATTGTTTAAGATGTTCTAATGTTTAGCCTAATTAATGTATGTGCAACAATTTTAAGGCACAAAGTAGAGTTTGAAGTCTTTTTCTGTGCCAATATTTATTTTTCCTATTTATTATCATGGCAACATTGCTTCATTCAAAATTTCCAGTAGTTGTAGTCTGTGTAATGTGCACTTTATTCACATGTTGAACCTTACTATCAAATCTGCTTCCAGTATGTTTATGTCACAACTTTCAAAAGTTTCCTTTACTTAGATGTTTTTGCTGAGTTTTACTTTTTCAAACTGGTCTCTCCAGTTTTTTTTTTTTACAGGATCACATAAAAGCAATTATTCTCGCATTTTTACAAGATTTTTTAAATTTAAACAAGTCTCATATCAAGGATTTTGGACATTAAGGTTAGCAACTTCGATCACGTGCAGGGCCATCACAACTTATTCAATGTGGATCACTTTTCAAATATTAATAGTAGACCACTATTAAGTAATAGTCATTGACCATCCTCTCTCCCAGGAGGAAGACAATTACTACTTCTGGTCAAATTAACTTCATCCTCCATCTGTGACAGCCCCTCCTTCCTATCGGACCCATCAGTATGGTGGCATTCAAATAGGAAAATTACATAGTATGAGGTTACCGGCCTGCACAAAATATGATTTAAGTGGTTTTTGAGGGTGCCAAGTTTAAATATTTGGTCCATTTTTTTGTAAAATTTTATTCATTGGCATATCGCCATTTGATATTCAGCTGTAAATGAAACATGTTTAGTATATAATTTGTCTACAAGGATTTTTATTTTATTACTAGGACTTATTATACTGGTGACTTGATTCTGCAATTCAAGAAAACATTTCAGAAAAAAAACAGTCTTTATTTTTCACCTGAACACATGTTACACGATATCATTGTGTTTTGGACCTGTCGGTCTCTCATTAGCAGGTTTACGACCAATTTTGGTCATAAACCTGCAAAAAAGTAAGACTGCTTTATTCTGATATGTTTTCTTGAATTGCAGAATGAAGTCACCAGTATAACAAGTCCTAGTAATAAAATAAAAATCCTTGTAGATAAATTATGTACTAAACATATGATAAGGACACAAAGGCATATAATTTAATGTGAATGAAACAGTTTGTTAGTGCTAACATTATAAGAAAATACAATATTTTAAATTTTTTAAGATATTGTATTTTCAATTGGTGTCTACTTGATCAATGAAATTGTGCCATTTTGTATCATCCAAGTATTGCAATAAACATGACAATTGTAGGCTGAAATAACCAAACTCTTTATATGGTTTTCATTTTACTATTTGTTATATTATAGTATTTGACCTATATAACTAACTACAAAGGTTATATTACATAAGGATTTATCACACTGAGTGACCAATCTAACACATTTTAGAAATTTTCTTCTACTTTCTTCTACCGTACACAATTTAAAGAAGTTTTAAAATGTGTTAGATTGGTCACTCGGTGTGATAAACCCTTACATAAGATAACCTTTGTAGTTATTTAAATCAAATACTATAATATAATAGAAGAGTTAGAAGTACCCTACAAAATAATCTAATAATCATAATGTTTGTACTTATTTTTTTCCTGGGTAATGTTGGGCTTACCTGCTAGTTATTTATAAATTTCCTTTGAAAAATTCATATGAAAGAAAAATGTTAAAGTCAAAATTTCTAAAAGCACATTGTCTAGTCATTGTTCAGCATGCTAAAGTTGGCAGTTGTGTGTTTTTTGCTGAAACTTTTTAAACAATTTTGCTGAAATAACAATGCAATAAAACAAAAACTTTATTTGCTTAAAATGTTTCAGTGTAGCCAATATCTTGTTAATGAAAAGAAATTTGTTAATTTTTCTCTATGTTTTCAATACAGTTTTGTCTCAGGAATTTAAAGGTTTTGAAGAATTTAAAGAAACACACTGTATTAAGAACTTAATCACAAAACAATGCATAGGTTTTTGACTTTTATATTTTTATTTTATTCTTTCAAAATATTTTTCTTATTTATAAAACATCTAAAATGACTGATTTCAACTACAGTAAACTCCTGTACAACATGCAACTAGTACATATGCAAAATTCAAATTTTGTCGTTCAGAAGTATACTTTTCCCCCCCAACATTTAGACCTAGGTTTAAACTTGCATAAATTATCTTTTTGATAAAAATAATAACAAGAGATTTGTGGTTTCATACATAGGTATTATTCTGTCTTTTCCTTCCAATTTATCTATATTATATGGATGATATTTTAGTAAATTAAAGAAAGAATTTTAAATATTTCTTGAAAATTTCTAGATTATTTATTGATACATNTTAAAGTGTAATATTTGTTTATTATTAGTTGGTGGTTGGTGTAGTGGAGATGCCATAGCTAGTGTAGAAAGATATGATCCACAGACAAATGAATGGCGTATGGCTGCTCCAATGAGTAAGAGAAGATGTGGTGTAGGTGTTGCAGTTCTAAATGATTTACTTTATGCTGTAGGTGGACATGATGGCCAGTCTTATTTGAATAGCATTGAAAGGTAATGTTGATATTTTTAATTTTTTTTGTTGTATTGATCATTTTGTAATGTCATCATTGACATATTATTTTAAAATTATATATAGGTATGATCCACAAACAAATCAGTGGAGCTGTGATGTTGAACCAACTAGTTCTTGTCGAACAAGTGTTGGTGTAGCAGTTCTTGATGGTTATCTTTATGCTGTTGGGGGTCAAGATGGTGTTTCCTGTCTTAATTTTGTAGAACGGTTAGTTTAATTTATTGGAAATAAATGAACATAATTACATAACAATATTTTAAAATATATTGTTTTTATTTAAGATATGACCCACAGACCAATAGGTGGACTAAAGTTGCACCAATGAGTACCAAGCGATTAGGTGTTGCAGTTTCTGTGCTAGGAGGTTATTTATATGCAATAGGTGGCTCCGATGGTACTTCCCCATTAAATTCAGGTTTGTAAGTTAATGTATAATTTTTTTCATTATTTAAATTTATTTATTAAAATACAATTTAAAATAAATTACAAGTATGAAATTCTAATTTGAATTTTGATTTGAGATCTGATCAAAATCCAAATTGGATCAGAAGCCTGACATGCCAAAATTCTGATACAATGAAAAGCCCAATATGTCAAAATTCTAAAAGGATTGAAAACCTAACACATGAAATTTCTGTAATATGAAAATTTCACATTATTATAAAGTGAGGATAATCAAAATTGTACAAACAAATTTTTGTGTGAAACTAAGGAGTCAATATCAGATTGCTTTCAAGAAACTTGCATCGAATTAATGTATAAACACTTACAAAATAAACCCATTATATCTAACATTATATCTAACATTTTCAGTCATCTGATATTGCACAAATAGCCTGAAGAATGCTATTAAGGTCTCCTTTAGGCTATTTGTGTAATATCAAAATTCAAATAGGATAGGATAAAACATACAAAAATTACATTTAAAGTATGGAACATTATGTGATTGGTTGCATCTAAACTCGCCATAAGTTTCAACTAGAAACTAAAGGATGTTAAAGATGACTGAAAATGTTAATGATGAATAAAGTTAGATATGATGGATTTAAAAATTTTTTGTGTGTGTGTTTATACTATATAACCAATTATTTTTACTACCATCCAATTAATACTATTTTATTCCATTTTCTATTGAAATTATAACTACACTATTTAAACTTCTATAATTGTCACAATGTATGAAATTTTTAAATATTTATATTACAAATTGTAAATAAAATATTATCAATTAATATATGCTATTGTTTGTGAAAATTGCAACAATATGAAGGAATTGTAATATTAGCTTGAAATTTAAGGATATGTAAATCAGGGTGTGATATGCAAATGATCAAAATTGCAGAGTAATTCACATATCTAGGCTCAGTAGCATGCTCTTAGCTGTCAAGTAAGGGATATAAATACAGGATTGTTTAGGAACTACAGTTGGCCACCCTATAACATGGTACATACGTTCCATGTTATGTGATTTCCGTGTTGTACAAGTCACTTAAATACATGAGCCAATCACAGCCCGACACGTGTGCAGTTTAGGGACTATGTTTGAAAGGTTTTCTTCCATAAAATTAATCGATTCTAGACTAATTTGACTCAACATTTCCAAAATACGTATAATTTTTTGGGAATAATCCATATAAACTATGCTGTAGACAAGAAATTGTAGGATTACTTACTGAGTGTGTACCGTTCGACGACGTCATTGCTTAAGCTTGTTTTTGTTGCGGAGTGGCACTCCGTGATGAAAACCAGCTTAAGCAATTGGGACATTCCAATTTTCAACGCGAATGTTGAAGTCAACAATTTGACGTCATCAACAACGTTCCAACTCAAGTATGAAGTGCTTAGTTCCCATAATTCCATTCTCAGCAAAACGGATTCCATTCAAATGTCTTACCAATTACCCACAATTCATTGGAAAGTAGCAGTCAACATATCTGTTGAGTGCTGAGTGTGTTGAGACAGCACTGACAACAGCGCTACTTCAACATTGAAAAAAGGAACGACTTTTAACGAATGTTGAGATCAGCACTGAGTCAGCATTGAAATTCCCGAATGTCCCGAATGACAAAAGTTATTTTTCTGTGAAAAATTAGCTGAACTTTGGAGACATCATTAATAGAAATAATTTTTATGGCCGTTGAATAAGAAATGTTTTTTTCACAAGAAATGTATAAAAATTTATCAATACATATTTTCTACCTATTAAACTTTTGTTTAATTTATTAATTTTATTGATATTTAATATTAATATTAATTTATTAATTAATTTGTTAATTTTGTTTAATTTAAGTACCTAATTTATATACTGTACAGACGATAGTAAGCTCAACTTACCTGCCTAAACTCTCCGTAGCGTGGCGCTGGACGGCGGAAAGTAGTTTGGCTGCCCGTCCACTATTGGTCCAGATTTGACCAATCCTGTTGTGACATGAGTCGACGATGATGTTTTACCGAATTATAGGAGTTTTTTTAGCATGTTTGTATAAATACTGTTGCAATTTTTTCGCTGTGATATAGGAATCTGAACTATAGGAACCCGTGTTATAGGGGGTTTACTGTATATAAGTAGTGGATTATGGATAGTGAGATATGTGTCCAAGACTCATTATGCCTCATTAAGCCTCATTAACAATGAAGGGTGTAATAACATGTTCAACAGAGTTTGAACATGGACATATGATTGGCCTGCCTGGAGACAGATTTTAATACTGTAATATTGCTAGTCATACAGGGCCTAATGCTATGACAGTAAAGCATAGTGTGGAACATAATGTGTGGAGGTAATTGACCAAAGAGAACTGGTACATTGAAAATTCAGTAGTGGACCAAAAAATGTGACATTGCAGGATGACACACACTTCTATATGGCAGAATGTTATTTTACGCTCAGGAAATTAAAATTTGTTAAATGTACTGTACATATAATGTTATTTTTTATTATTAACATATTTTAACAAATTTTAATTTATCATGAATAATTATATCATGTTTTCTATTATACATATATATCTAAAAAAAGCAATGTTTTTTAATTATATATGTATATATCAGTTTATAATTATTCATAATTACATATTGAACAGAATAATTTATTATACTACTAGCAGGTGGGCCTGGCGTTGCTTGGGCAAAAGTAACGATAACTAAGATAAAGATTATTACGTTACAGTCAACCTTACCCGTTTTCACAGAATGCAAGAATTGGGTCCCCTTGTTTCCAGACTAATTAGAGAATTTTTAGATGGTTCTAAAAATATGTTTGATTTCCCGCAAAAACAAAAAAACTGCATCTGCGCCTGTAAATCTTGCAAGTCGCTTTCTTTTAACAATTCCATTGTTACGTAACACTTCCATTGTTGATGAAGCATTAAGCCTTAATCCTGTCTTTCTCCCCCCAGGGGAATTTCGAAAAATCTCTTCTTAGTGTGTGTTCTCGTGACATACCCTAACTGTATACCAAATTTCAACTTTCAACTCCTAACCATTTGGGCTGTGCGCTTATTATTATTATTATTATCATTATCATTATTATTATCAACCTGTCTTGATTATATTTATTATACTATATTAAAATTGGTTGATCGTAAATTTTTAAATTCATCTGACAATATGAAATATTATATTAATCACTTCTAGCACCTATTAGATTATTATGTTCTTATGTAGTTTTGAATATTTGGTTGACTAAATATGATACTGCTGCATAATAAATCTAATATGTTTTGTCTAATATCACACCATCAAATTAACCATTTCAAAAACTTCAGTATACAATGAAATGTTGATATAACAAATTCCAGTTTAACAAATTTTCAGTATAAGGAATTTATCTTGAATCCCTCCTGTTTCCTATTCAACTCAATGCAAAAAGGTTTCAGTTTAACCTAATACTGTAAAAATTCCATCTGTTACAAAAGAAAAGTTTCATTATAATGAAATCTATAAATGCATGTCTTTCATTTTCATAAATGATGAATATTATGTCAAACAGTCTGAAAACACTAATTTTAATCCTTAGTTATGGTTTTATTTTAATGTTATTACTTTACAGTTATTTCTTTTAAGTTTATGAGAAAAAAAAAGAAATGAAAGTAGTTATTGCTGGAAAAGAAGAAGACAATGATGTGCAAAATGAAAATGAAAGGAAAAGTAAAGAAAATAAAGGGGGGACAAAGAAGGGCCTGATAGTGTACTGGAATGTTGTATCACAGTGATTTTTTGAAAAAAGTTGGATAAACAACACAAATAAGAACAATTATTTATTGTGACATCATCACAATACTAGGCTGCAATTTTTAATCATATTTTTAATAATTTTTTAATTTAAAATATAGGTTCTTCACTCCAAATTAGTAGTGGCTTGCCTATATAGATCACACTTTTCCTTTAACAATAGAGTCGTCTTGTTCATCTCTCTAACACCTTACAGGGGAAAATGTCTGACTTGAAATAAAATGATTTCTGGTGTGTATCAGAAGTTTGCATATACTACTTAATCAGGGCCTTCTTCCCCTAAAGTTTCCATATCTTGTCTTAGTTTTCATCTAGCCATTCTTGAGGTTAAGGAAAGACAGTCGGACAGCAGTGGGAATTTATAGGTCTACAATTTTTTCAAACTATAGCCCAATTACAGATTTCTTTTAGTGGAAAATAACAGCTTCAAACAGCAATAATAACAATTAGAGAGGCAGGATTCCAACTATCAGTGCTACTGTTTTGCTATTTTAAATGTTTGTCGAAGAAATTTTGATAACATAAATTATATTAAATACAGAATAAAAATTTATACTGTACTGTAATAAAAAAAATTATGTTCTAAAAATGTGAAATTTGGTTCTATATAAATTGTAATAGATAAATTGCATTTTTAAAAACTTTTTTACTTCAAAATTTGTGTTTTTTTTATTGTGAATAAAGTTTTTTTTTATCATCCTTATGTTTTTGAGTGTGTTTCAATATAACAAAATTTTACTATAATGAAAATATTTTGATGGTCCCTACAATTTTGTTATGTTGATATTTCATTGTATTAGTTAAGAAGCTATAGATTTTGAATAAAAGTAGCAAAAATATATTAAACAACCACAATATTAAACTTTAAAAAAATTTAATTTATGTAATAAACTGTTTGCTTTCAATATAAAAAAAAATAATTTTTATAATATGCTTTAATAAAACTTGTCTTATAATAAAGTTGAACAGTAAGAGAGATAAAGATTGAGCAAGTGAGAATTTATTTTGCTTGTAATTTAGTATTTGTTTGCAAAGCTGTTAAGTATTTTGACTTGCCATTAATTATTGAAAAATTGTTGTTTATGATATTTACATATTATATTATAGCATTAATATGTTTTTGGAATATTGTAGAAAACAAACAACTGCAATTAAAGAGTTAAAGAGCTTAATATATGAGGCAATTTGACAAGCAGATATTTCACATTTCTACATGATGAATTTTTAATGAGGATGATGAATTATATTTATGGATATATAAATTCATTGCAAATATAATTTTTAATGAAATTGTTTATTTTACATTAAATAGAGAATGATAAACAGCTGTCTTTTACCAATAAAAAATCATTTAACTAAATAATTATTAAAACTTAGAAATCATAACGTAATTCAATATGTTTAACTTACATTGCATTAGCATTTTCTGCAATTAGTGGCAAATGATATGAAAATTTTTAAAGCTGTTCTATAAATGTAAAATTGTGCATAATATACATAGTAACAAAATGGTCTTTATTATTATTTTTTCCTCTCTCCTTCATTTATTAATATTTCTTTATTATTAATTTTATTTTAATATTAATGAATGATACATCTTTATTAGCATACTATTGACTATATTTATTATAAATTTTTGGCTAAGTTTAATTTATTTTAGAAAATGCAGAATATATTAAAATTCACATACTATATTAATTAATCATTCATATTTTTCTTCCCATAAATTTCCTCAAATCCATATTCTTCCTTCTCTGCCATAATAATAATGATATTGACTAAATGAATAAATGTTATCAATATGTAACTGATTAAAACACCATTAATTTCTAGGAATTATCACATCAACAGACTCCAAAAATACCAGCCAGTCAACAGCTTTATTTTACCCAGATGCATTTCAGAAATTACAATACAGTAGAGCATCGATTATTCAAATCAATTGGGGACTGGGGTTCGAAAAATTGATTTTTCAGATAACCGATTATGTATGAAAAAATACATTATTAATATAATATATTAGTATATCCCAATAATAATATATTACATATCCCGTGTTTAAATTTTTCTCCATTGCATGTTGCTTTGCATTGAATTTTCATTGATGTTAAGCCTAACAAAAATTTTTTATAATAATAATCGTGGCTATTATATTGTTAAAAATTATTTCTTTATTTTGTACAAGCAAAATAAATATATTGAAAAATATAAAAACAAAAAATTATACTTTAGAAGTTAATCTAGTATCAAAAATGTTTGATTCAGCATGACAGTCCAACTGGAATGCTTTCAGTTAACTGACGTTTTGGTTGATCGGCATTCGGATAATCGATGCTCTACTGTATTTCCCTCCTTGGTGGGCTTTCTTTCAAACAAGCCAAATGAAGCTCAAACACTGAAGAGGGAAATATTGTAATTTCTAAAATGCATCTGGGTAAATAAAGTTGATTGGCTAGTATTTTTGGAGTCTGTGAATATGATAATTCCTAGAGAATAACATTGTTTTAACCAGTTAAATATCGATATTTGTAAAATGAATTAGAAGCAGAAAGATAATTTATAGATAAAATAAATGTTTTTCATAAATGCTAATAAAAATGTATCATTCATTAACGTTAAAAAAATATAAAGAAATATTAATAAATGAAGGAGAGAGGAAAAAATAATAATAAAGACCATTTTGTTACTATGAATATTATGCACAATTTTATATTTATAGAACAGCTTTAAAAATTTTCATATCATTTGCCACTAATGAAGAAAATGCTAATGCAAAGTAAGTTAAACAAACTGAAATTATAGATAAAATGATATTATAGTCTTAAGCTGTATTTCTATTTATCATCATTATTTGAAAGGAATTAGAATTATGAAAAGCATATATTTCTAGTACTTGATATAATATTTTATGAATAATGGAAATTATACACTATTTTGTCATTATAATTAAGATATATACTGTATTCAAGGAGACTATTTCAGGATCTCAAGCTTTAGTAAAAATAGAAATTTAATTTTTAGTTTCTTCACTCAAAAAGAATGTTATTTCCTGACATTTTTTATGAGATTTTTTTTTAACTACAGTATAATGAAAAAAAAATTGCAACAAGGATCATCTTTCAGCCTGAAGCTACACATTTTACCAGTGATAATTTCATATCTTTTAATTTCATTGACCACCAGAAGGCATGTTATATGTTCGTTTGAGCATGGTCCCATCATTATGACAGGTCTGGACTCAGCATTGGAGTTTGGTGTCTGAAATAGATAACACCATGGAAGAGATTCAAAGAAAGGCACTCCATGTGCTCATCAACATTATGATAATGGATGTGAATGAACTGGCCAGTTTAACCAGTGTTCATTATCCTACAGTGCACAGAATATTGAAGCAATGCAAGGATAGATGTGGACCAGAACTGTCATCGGGATCGGGGTAGAAACAGTTTTTGTCAGTGAATGACATGTGACACAACTTGCACTGTGTTACCCATAATGGTCATTATGTCAGATTGCCGGAGTGCTGAACGGAGAAGACCAAAAGTGAGTGCTGCTAGCAACCAGCATCACTTGAAATATGTTGGCATCAAGAAATGGTGGCCTCTCAACATACCCGTATTGGCAGCCAAATGACATGTGGTCTGAACCATGGCCAATTTGAATTGGGACTGGAGCAAAGTAGTGTTTACTGACAAGCTGTTCCGAAACAAATTGATGTCATGGGGATGCAGATGGCCACAAAACTGATGCCAGTGCATGGACCAGTTGTTTTAGTGTAGGGCAGTATCATTACTCAAGGGACTATGCCACTCAAAATCATCTGAGGATTCATTAATACTGAACAATATCAAAACATCTTGCACAAATGTCTTTTAGAGATGATAGGTTTGGTCTATCTTGGGTGGCCAACAGTTTTTGCTCCCAGGCTGAATTGGAAAGAAAACTTTTTCCATGGGCCAAACCAGAGGCTGCCCTAGGAAGATTTCGAGGTGGTGCGAAATCTCATTGTGGTGTCACCCCATAGAGACTGAATTATAGATAGAGATTACAGATACATTTTTCACATTATCATGCTTTAGTAACATTCTATGCTGTACTTACGAGATTTGTAATGGAGGGTTAACTCTAAATGCACAGTGAGTTGTTGACCTTTTTTGTTTTTTCTTTCTTTTTTTAGGCATCAGAATTTTTTATCGAGCTATTCAGACTTCAGTACCTAATATTGAAAGATTGATTGCGGGCCACATAAATTCATTAGATGGGCCTGATCTGGCCAGCAGACAATATGTTGGCCATGCCTGGTCTATCTGGAAGAATACATTCTTAAGCAAGACAATGTGCACCCACATGTTGCACAGTCAACACAACAGTGATTCCTGGACCACAACATTGATGTCCTGGACTGAACAGTCTTAATTGAGCCCTGATTTTAGCTCAATCAAAAACCTGTGGGATATTCTCAAGAAACATCTGGAGCACCAAGATCATGTAAAAGAAAACTTTATTGCAAAAGTGCAAGCAGTTTGGGGTGCAACTGATGCTTAGCTGGTGGAGTTACTTGTGAGCAGCATGAGTCATTGAATTGAGAGAGTGTATTGCCAAGAATGAAGCAATGATTAAATGCTAATTTTCATAATTAATCATAAGTTTCAACTTTGTAATTTGTGTCTGTGAACAAATTTTGAAATTTGAGAAATAAACATGTTGAAAAGGCATTGCATTTGTTGCAATTTTACATCTATAAACATCACTAAACCCAATATATTAATAATAAACCAAACAATCACTGTATATAGTTAATCATTAATAATAACACTTAATTAGCCTGATTAATTGTGGTGATTGTTTGGTTTATTGTTGTAATTTTTGCTACATACTTTAGTTTTAATAAAAAAATATTATTTAAAACATTACCAATTGTATAGTATATGCAAGCTCAGTGTTGGATTTAATATTTATGAATGAAATACACTTTTAAATACAAAATGAACTGTTAAAATTCACAACTGGATCATTTTTGTTTTTCAAGATGTTATGACAAACACTTTTGATAATTAACACATTCTCATTATGAGATGAACCAACCAAATGGAATAATGGAATAAAATAAAAAATGTATCTTGTGAATTTTAACATAATAGGGAGTTGGTTTTGTATTTAATGATATATATTAGTGTGTGTTTGTATTTTCCTAAAAGACTAAAACTTTTAAGTTAAATTTTCAGAAAAAACTGAAAAAGGTAGTATATTGGAAAAAATTTATGATGAATCAAACCTGATTATTTCAGATTTTTTGGTTAATAAAATTCTGCTATTTTTGGTTATCTCTAAATTACTCGTGTAATTTGTAAATAATGAAAAAATAGTTGATTTATACATGATTGCAGCTAAAGCATGCATATATACTTATGTAAATTTATAATTGTATTTCTGAATTACTTTCCATACATTTGATTATGAAATCTGTATTTTTAGTGGAAAGATTTGATCCAAGAAGTAACCGTTGGAGTTGTGTGGCATCAATGGGTACAAGGAGGAAGCATCTAGGATGTTCTGTGTACAATAATATGATTTATGCTGTTGGAGGAAGAGATGATACTACTGAACTCAGTAGTGCTGAAAGATATAATCCTCAGACCAATCAGTGGCAACCAATT
The DNA here is from genome assembly GCF_000671375.1 of Centruroides sculpturatus. Taxonomy (NCBI): domain Eukaryota; kingdom Metazoa; phylum Arthropoda; class Arachnida; order Scorpiones; family Buthidae; genus Centruroides; species Centruroides sculpturatus. The sequence goes on from NW_019384438.1 coordinate 861,327, forward strand.
GTTGCTATGACATCCCGTCGTTCAGGAGTAAGTATATTATATGTATAATGTATATGTGTAAAGCAAAAAGATCTAACCTTACTTAAAATAATGAAATATTTTATTTTAGGTAGGCCTTGCTGTAGTCAATGGTTTGCTTTATGCTGTTGGTGGTTTTGATGGAACCTCATATCTCAAAACAATTGAAGTATACGATCCAGAACAGAATCAATGGCGTCTTTGTGGTAGTATGAACTACAGGCGACTTGGAGGAGGTGTAGGTGTAGTCAGATTGCCTCATCATGAAACTCATTATTGGTGATATAAGAAATGTGTTCAGGCCAGGAATGGGTTAAAATTTGAATCAGTTTATCTGTTAGCATATCAATGCAAGAATGGTATTATTTACAAATGATTCCAGACTTAATGAAATTTTATCAAAACTAAAGTTGTCCAAAATCCTGCTGGAAAATTCTTTTACATGAATTTGAATATTCCATCGATGAAATACAGTAATTATAAATAATATCCAACTACTTCAATATTCAATGCTTAATATTCAGAAAGAATTATTTAACATTTTCTGTATATTGAGATATTTCACTCTTTAAACTCTTCTTGTAAAATAAATTTAATAGGTCCTGCCAAAAATAGATGTAAATTAACTGATCTTACAATTAATATATATATATATATAGGACAATTTAATTCTGCTCATGTTTTTTAATTTGACATATTTGATAAAGTTATTTGAGAAAGTTTATTCACTAATGGATTATTTAAGAATTTTAATTTAAAAGAAGTTTTCTAATATTGTAAAAATATTTGTGTATATTTTACTTAGTTTTTGTCATTTGAATGTTCTGTTAAATGTAACAAAATGTAACAAATTGTTGTCTTTGTACATTTTTGTTCTGATTAGTTATGAATAAATATTAATTTTGACAGATCCTATTGTATGATAGAAAGTAATAATAATTTATCTTTTCTAACTTATATTTAACCACCCTTGGTTCCATAAAGTTATACTCAATGCCCCTGAACCCATTTTTCCTTGTTGAGAAAGGCTTGAAAATATTGTTAGAAAAACTTTTCTATGAAATTCACACTTTATGACCCTACCATACATTGTTCTCAACATTTGGAAACCATTAAATGCAATGTTTCTTCTTACTCATTTTAAACTTTAACCTTTGCCTATTGTCACCATTCAGTGACTTTAATCTTTGCCTATGGTCACCCACTTATGTTTCTTCGCCCCGTAGATTTACTCACCACCCACAGGGAACGGTAGTTTTCCCAGTTTGGGAACCAGAGTTAAATAACTTAAAATTGGATTGTGTTTAAAATTTACAAATTTCATTTACTTAAATGCATCAGTTTAAAATTGGTTATTATATTCTGAATGCAACAGAGATATAAGCATGGAACTGTAACTGTTTTATATTGATAATTTCTAATTTTTTATACTATACAAGCTCAATTAAGGGTAAATTTATTAATTCACATTTTTATATAAACAAAGAAATTACCGAACAAAATATTAGCTGGAAGAACTATAGAAAAAATTCCTTTAATCATTTGTTTATAAAAATTTTATATAAAGCATTTTAAAGGGAAAATTGATAACTAACGGTTATTTCCATAGTTTTATCAACTTTTTGAATATTCAAGTAATCTTTTTTTAACATTTTGAAACTAAAGAGAAAGCCACAATTCTTTTTATAATTACATACAAATTATTTAAATAAAAGTAAAAAATCAATAAAAATTCATTTACCTCTTCAACTCCCCTAAAATTTTATAATGGTATATCCTTGTGTAAACATTATATTGCATATGCTTATTCAAAGTCGGAAGTGGGAAGTGGGCGAACTGTGTATACAGAAGTCTAAAAATATTTTTTATCATAACATTGCTGATAAATCAAAAACTAATCAGTATAATGATTAATTTTTGATTAATAACTAACATATGAAAAAGAAATTAACTTTTTATTTAAGGATTGATAACTTCAGGTTTTCTTTTCAATATTCTATGCAGTTTATTCTTTTAATCTTTATCAAATATGTTATAAATGTTAGATGCAAACAAGAATTATTTACATAAGCTACAACAAACAAAATTACAATTCTTTATAATGTATAATCTCTTTATTTATATTAAGATACTTTCATAAATACAGAAATAAAAAAAATAATAATTTTCTTTATTTGCAAATTATTTACATTTTTTTTTAATATTTAAATAGCATACTATGTAAAGAGTTTCTCTTAATATTTCAAGTTTTATTTATTTATTCTTTGTCATTGTATCTTATTGCAATGTATTATTTGTGTATTTTTCTGTACACAAAGTTGCTTTTGTATTTTTTAATAAATGCTTTAAATTTAATTTCAGTTGGGTAAACTTGAAAATGCTGCATCCTGTTCATATACCTTCCTTGTTCATAATCCTGGACATAGTGTAATGCAAAACAACTTACAGTATTATGTTGGACTGCCTGAAGTTCAGTTAGAGAATATTAAATATTTAGAGCCAAAAAATTATCAGGTGATTTTATATATATACAGTATATGTATATTATGTATGAATATTTATTTATTTTTAATTACAATATATACNTGAATTAAACTAAATACATCTGAACATTTTCAAATAAATGATGAACAAAATTTACACTGTCAGTTGTTAGAATATACAGTTCATTTTGCAATCTATTTGTGTTAAACAACAAAAAGAATCCACTTATTTTATTTCATAAAGATAATTAATTTCTTTTATTGACTTAAGGTAACCCTCTTATCTTGGGAGGATGCAAATAATTGTTACAATAATATAAACATAATCATAATTAAATAACATAGTATAAAACATTTTCAATTTAAAAAAAAATTACAAATATGATATAAAGTTTGCTTAACATTTTAAAATAAATCATACAAAATGAAAACTTTATTTAAAGATTAGATACTTAAATTATGATTTAAGTATACTCTATTAAAATTCCTCCTATTAAATTAATGTCACAGTAGACCTGCTGTAATTAAGCTATACATTCTAAATCCCTAGATAAATTATTAAAATAAAAATATAACCTTGAAGTCCAGGAAGTTTTTTAATTTATTGGATGAGTACTGATGGTTTCATTTTATTTTAATTAGTCACAAAAAATAAAATTGTATTAAGTGAATGAATGATTAACTGAGATGATAAATCTTGTTTAAATGAATTGGAAGTATATTAAAATGTTTAGTCAATTACTTAAAGAAATCAGCTCTTCCTAATTGTTCCTGTTATAGAACAATTAGGAATAATTAATGATATGATTAAATAATGTTTATCAACTTTACAAACAGAATAATGAACAATGTTAAAAATTATTTTGAAAATACATTTCGAACAAAATACAGTATATTGTGCTTGTTTGCATACATAAACAGAAGAGATTATATTTCAGTGTACATGTACAGTACAGTACAAGTTGATTTCTAATATTACATTTTTATCTTGGAATTAGGAAATTCATAATATAGTACACAAGTAATTAAATTTTTATGTAAATGCTTTTTACATAAAAAGCATTATTCTTACTGTTACATCAAACATAGAATATAACAAAAATTTTTAATTCATAAATTTTATTTAAAATTTTAAAACCTTACTCATAAATATTTTTTCATTAAATTAATTTATAATTCTGTTATAATTTTATATATAAAAGAAAAACTACATTTGCCATTAAAACATTGAGGAAATATTAATTTGCTTGCCATTGAAACAAAAATTTAAGACTTACCTTATGTTAATAGATATAAACACAACTGATTCTGATAAAAGTTTTTATATAGAATCAAATGTTTGACACAAGAATGTATTTATATGTAATTATGATTTAAGTTACTGCTTAAGTAAGGATTATCCTAAAACAACTCACATTAAGCTAATTTCTTACTAATTATTACTTGCAAAATCAGACATATAATTTCATTTAAAAAATAATAAATGAATTTGTAGAAATCAGTTAAATCATTATATGAATGTAATAAATTGTATTTTGATTATATAAGACATATTTACAGAAATAAAATTAAAAATCATTAATAGAATGTTTTAAGAAACTTAAAACTAAAAAAAATTCACATAATAAGGATATGGACAATTGTTTTCAGTTTACTCGTAAAAAAATGAGCATATCTTCCTCTACAGAACTGTAATAAATAACTCAAAAATAACAGTTTTTAAATAAAATATGTCAAAGGAATCAAGAGGGGACTTTTAAAGACATATTCAAGACTTTTTATTGCTAACAGAAGCTTTATTATTTCTTTAAAATGTTTTTATTTTAATACTTTTATCATTACTTTTCAATTCTGTAAAATTTTTTTGTTGTTTAAATGTATATGGTTTATTTTAAGTAATTATTAAAGCAATGAAACATTTTATACATTTTTTTTATTATAAAACATTAAAACTGACCCCCTAAGAAAGTCCCTTGATATGTGTGCTCAAAAAATTAAGTTTGTTAGTTTATTAAGTTAGTATGTGCAAATGAACCGTTACATTTTATTAAATGAACCTTTAGAAATAATTTTAAAAGTTAAATTAAAACAAAATCTTTACATTAAATATTCCATAGCGACGTGAAACAACAATAAATTGTATAGTTAATATTTTAGAGATTGAATATTGTAAAAGTTCTAAACGATTAGAAATACAATAAACACATGTTAATCCGTCTCTCAGTTATCCGGCATACCTGCCGTTATAACATGTTTCTCTCTTAAAACCTTATCTTTTTTTAAAATACATACAGTAAACGTGTGAATTAAATTTAATCAAGAATTAAACTTGCAATTTCATAATTTCACAACAGTGCACCTTCGAAAAGAATTAGTAACGAATGGCGACAAGCCACGTCATTCGTTGCCCTTAAGCTTACGGGCACTCAGTAATCCGGCACTCTCTAATCTAGCACCCTCTGTGCACTGAATGGCTGGATTAATAAAAGTCTAGTGTACTTTTATCTCGTATCAAGTTCTACAATGCAAAGAGGTTATTATGTCACTGCGCGATTCACCTGTTGCATGATTTCTGAGTCCTTCACACATTTTCCCTTACAACATTTTCTTAAATGCGCTAAATATTAAATTAACGGCATTTATTCATAAATACGCCTTATAAAATTCTAAATTATTATATTAAAATGATAATTCTTCGTAAATTACTTTAAAAATACGACATTTAACTTACTGAAATTTCAAACTTACTGATTGAAGCAGACGAAAAATTGCGCGCTTTAAATTCATATATTTGTAAAATTTAATGTAACAAACACTCTTATTTTATTTAAAATATTAATTATTTATTTATAAAAAGTATTAATACATTAAAATATATTTAAAAATCTCTCTCGAGAGAAGGGAGCAAAATATTTCCCGCCACGTTAGAGCGCAGACGACACGAATTAAAATCCAACATGGCCGCTGTGCTGGTGGTTCTGGCGGAAACGTGGAACGGAACATCAATGCTAACGTTAAAAGTATCGGTCGGATGTTAATTAGAAAGACGTATGGTCGATTATATTTATCGAAATGTTAAGAATTAGTTTTATTTTACTTATAATAAGTTATCTAACTAGATGCGAAGCGGAAATAAATTATGACGTTTCATATAAACGTGGGATTCAAGCTTATTTAGAAAATCGCTGGGAAGATTGCGTTAATTACATAGAAAATGCCATAAATCAGTACAGAAATTATCTTTCGGCCATTTTAAATTGCCGTTACAAGTGCCATTCGTTTGTTGATACGGAATTAAATCAATCGGAAGTTAAAGATTTGCTTCGATTTTACGAATTAATTGTTAAAAATGCTTATTGTTTAATGAAGTGCGAAAAGTATTATTTTAAAACACGCCCCTCGATTAAGAAGGAAGTCGACAATGATTTTGAAAACAAGGTACCTTATGATTATCTTCAGTTGTGTTACTTCAAGGTAATTTCTTTTTAATCTATATAAATGTGTAGCATATTTTTTGCCTTTCCTTATTGATTTATTAATTACATATTTAAATCTGTTAATTTCAGACTGCTGAACCTCTTTGGCTTCCGGATAAAACATGTGAAATGTATCAATTTACAAATATTTTCGGAATCCACCCAGTTTGGGTCAAAGGTGGACCTCGTTGGACCGTTACAGTTTGTGAAAACGTTTAAAGCCAGCCATGACTTTGATTGTGTCTACTCTTGGACGATATATGGTTTCCGAAGCGTTGACAAGTTTGGTACGAAATGTTGTTACATGCTGGATGATGTAATATGGCTTGGCACGTCTTATACCAACTTGTTTAAATTTAATTCTACATGGGCATTCTATTCAAAACACAAACTTTTTCGACCTGAAGCCGGAATCGGGATTCCAAAACCGTTTGTAAATTGATACATTTTACATGTTTTGCTGGAAGCTGAAGAGCTTTGATGGTCTGAATATATTACATTTCCAGGGTTAGAGAAGTACATTTTGTCAAATCTGTTAAGGTCACTTTAATAATAATGAAATTCACTTTTCTCCTCTTTTTGGCATAAATGAGAAATAGTTTTGTGTTTACAAACCTGCAACACCATCCAAATATCAGCTTGTTAAATTCAGTAGTAAAACACCTTGTAAGAGTGAAAAAAATGGTATTCAAATAGCATTTTGATTCAAAACCTTCAACCTGAAAAAATCTGTGGAAAGGGCCAAAAACGTTATTGTTTCTTTCCATGATTATTTGCTGGAGATTTTTAAGGTGAGGTGTTTTACTACTGTATACATACAATCCAGTCTGAAGAATTGTTGTGAGGAGAGCTCATTAAATGCAAAAATTAAATTTTAAAAATTACATGAGTTCCTTTCTTATTCATAAGCAGTGGTGGATCTAAAGGGAGAGCTATGGAGGCATAAGCCTATCTATCAACATAAAAAGAATTAAAATTTATTTTTTCAAACTTCAAAAAGCTGTTTTAAAAAATACTTTTGATGGCAAATACAGTTTATTGGATCATCTGCAATACAAGTGGTATAAAAGTTAATAAAAGGTACTTATTAATTATTCAAATATTTAAAAATTTTGAGTTATCCCTCTCTTTGGATACTTTGGATTTGTCACTGTTTATAACTTGTCTCATAACGAAAGTAAGGTAAAAAGAACTAAAAATTTTAAATATATCACTATCATTTGGCACAAACTTTCACTTATACATTTATGAGTTATTTATCTTTCAGTATATCAGATTTTAATATTTAAATTACTAAAATTTGAATTGATTTTTTAATGATCTTAAATTTTAAAATCTTTATATTATATAAAATAAGCAATCATGCATAGTTTTCGTGTTTACTTGAGGAAAAAAAACAATTCTAAATTAGGAAAGTTAGATACTTTGTTTATTAGTATTGGAAAAAGTCCAGAATGGAAAATTAGTATGAGGATTGTAAAATATATTATCTCTCAATTATTTGAAACTGTATATTCATTGAGAGAATTTTCTGTTCAAGTAAAAAATATTATGTCTGAACTAGGATAATTTATGTATCTGTGCTTCCTAGTTCTAAATTATGATAATTATTGTAGTAAATTATCATAATTTAGATTTTAGTGATGAGGATTCTTATCATTAAAACACTTAAAATATGTTGCAAGAAGTCTTTAAATAAGTGTAGAGAAATAAATCAATCATTTAAGTAATTATTTTTAATTTATATAATGAATATTTTAGTAGAGATTTTAATATTAATTTTAAAAAGTATAAGTATGTTTTCAAACAAATCTATTTAATTAAAATCAATAAAAATTCATTTACCTCTTCAACTCCCCTAAAATTTTATAATGGTATATCCTTGTGTAAACATTATATTGCATATGCTTATTCAAAGTCGGAAGTGGGAAGTGGGCGAACTGTGTATACAGAAGTCTAAAAATATTTTTTATCATAACATTGCTGATAAATCAAAAACTAATCAGTATAAATATCAGTATAATGATTAATTTTTGATTAATAACTAACATATGAAAAAGAAATTAACTTTTTATTTAAGGATTGATAACTTCAGGTTTTCTTTTCAATATTCTATGCAGTTTATTCTTTTAATCTTTATCAAATATGTTATAAATGTTAGATGCAAACAAGAATTATTTACATAAGCTACAACAAACAAAATTACAATTCTTTATAATGTATAATCTCTTTATTTATATTAAGATACTTTCATAAATACAGAAATAAAAAAAATAATAATTTTCTTTATTTGCAAATTATTTACATTTTTTTTTAATATTTAAATAGCATACTATGTAAAGAGTTTCTCTTAATATTTCAAGTTTTATTTATTTATTCTTTGTCATTGTATCTTATTGCAATGTATTATTTGTGTATTTTTCTGTACACAAAGTTGCTTTTGTATTTTTTAATAAATGCTTTAAATTTAATTTCAGTTGGGTAAACTTGAAAATGCTGCATCCTGTTCATATACCTTCCTTGTTCATAATCCTGGACATAGTGTAATGCAAAACAACTTACAGTATTATGTTGGACTGCCTGAAGTTCAGTTAGAGAATATTAAATATTTAGAGCCAAAAAATTATCAGGTGATTTTATATATATACAGTATATGTATATTATGTATGAATATTTATTTATTTTTAATTACAATATATACAAACAACAACATAAAGTATGAATGAAATAACAAATGTAATAAAATTATGTAACTTTTGCTGCTATTTTTTTCTTATTTTGAAACAGCAAAATCAGTAACTAAGAATTATTTCTCATACCATTATACATATATATATATATATATATATGATGTGATCTAGAAAAATGTACATTAAGTTGGAAAAATTAATTTTTATTTTTTGAGTACATCTTATTATACAGATTAATAGTAGTATATAAGAGAGTATTTATAGCTTAAAATGCTGCTACACATTAGTAGAAACGTTTGGTGTTGAAATCTAAAAATCAATTTTGACCATTTTTTTTTATCTACAGCAAAATTTATTTTTTCAACTTAAGATACTTTTCCATAGATTGCATTACATATATATTTAATAAATCTGTAATAATATAGTAAGCATATTATATTTAGATGTGGATATAATTTATATACTAGCCTATACAAATTACTGTACATCTAATATATATATATATATATATTACTTAATAACTTTTTCTTCCAGTTTCTTTTAGTATATTCAAATTTTATTGAACTAAATTAATTCAAGAAACAAGTTAATTGATCTAAAATAGTGAAAATATTCAATATTTTAAATAATTGAAAATTAATTTAATTCTTCATTTGTTTTATTGGCAAGATAATTACTATAAAAATTTTAATATCTGTTTTATAATTTATTATTTTTAATAGGAATTTTATATAAAAGCTGTACAGATGTATGGGGAAGAAAATTTTTCAGAAGTTATTGAATGGATGGAACAAGCCTTGATAGAATATTTGAAAGCAGAAAAAGAATGTCAGTTGATGTGTGAAAATTCTATGTCTTCAGCTCCTGAAACAGATTTCATTGTATTAGTTGCCAGTTAGTATTTTAATGAAGAAAAAAATTTACTTTCTTTTCACCTTATTTATAATATATAAATTATTTAGTAATAGAATTTTTATCTTTCAGATCATTTTACATTTACATTAAGATGTAAGTTACAATGTCCATTAAAATTATCTCTCATTCATGGTCAACTTTATCAAAATCTTTTCTCTAATCATTATCATTACCTACAGTTTGCCTATTATAAAAGTTAGTGTTTCAAACCTTATAACATTATAATTTTTAAATATTGAAAAATTTAATTATAAATATTACAATAAAATATGACATTTCAGGAAACCAATTAAAGAAATCATGTGAAGCTGTAGCATCATATCTTTTGTTTCATCCAAATGACACTGTGATGTTAGAAAATGAGCAGTTTTATAAGAGTGTTAAAAGTGTTCAGAAAGAATGGTTTCGTCCAAGAGAAGTGAGTATTTTATGATTGCTTTATTGTCTTTATTACATTTCTTTGGAAATTAATATTTATATTTAAGTATTATATACATATAGGAAGCTGTAAAATATTATGATCAGTTAAAGAGGCAAAAAGAACTACTACTATATATTGAACAATCTTTCCAATTCAATGATTCCAATAATCAGGTATGTTATAATTCAATAAATTTAATTTTATTTTAATTTTTTAATTAACTATAATTAAATTTTATTTCTTCATCTTTTACATATAATGTCTGTATAAAATGCTTTTATAAAGCTTTTGTAAAGAATTTTTTTATTGATATAACAAATATACCAATTTGTATTCCTGAATAAACAAAACAAAAATTAAAATAAAAAGCTTGTAAAAAATTCGTTATATTTATGGATTAAATTCAGTGCACATTGTTTTTATACACCAAATATGTTCATTTTAATACTTAATAGTTTAGTACAAAATTTTTATCTAACAACTAGAAAATAATTTTTTGTGTATATCTAATGTAATAATTTAGCCACTACTGTATCTGAAAGTAAAATAATTTAAGTTCTTAAATTTTTTAATATAATTATAATTATTTCAGAATATTATATTCATTTCAAAATTTATTCAAACCAATAAACAAATGTGTATTTTTAATCTGCCATAATGATATTGTAACAAAAATACTTTAAAATTTTATGTAAAGTAAAATTATATTGAAGAAATACAAATACAAATATTAATAAAATGTATTTATTTAATTATTTCAATAAGTCAAAGATTGATTAATTAACGAACCATATTTTACAATTAAAAATACTATTCATTTATAATTAACAATATTTTAAATTATGAAATATGTTTTTAATTATTAAATTAAAAACATCATTCTAGAGCAGGGATTCCCAATGGGGTTGATATAGATCCTCTAGGAGTTAATTGAACTCGAGGTCACTTGATAGTCAATGGAAAAACCAGATACTTATTGTACTTTCGAGAATTTAAAGATAATTTTCAAATAAGACTAACAACAATTACATGGAAAAATCATTAAGTGATTTAATAATTTATTTGATATATTACTCAAATTCTTGGGAAATAACATTATTTTCAATTGACCCCCTTTAAAATTTTTATTTTCTATATGGGAGTCAATATGAGAAAAATGTTGGGAAACTAAGAAAAGTTTTTATATGACATAGATATTAAGAACACAGTTGACCAATGAACATAAACATAATCATCTGGTGTTGCTTGTATCCTTGTTTAGAAGAAGACAAATAAACATCAGAAAATGAGTTTAAGTAAATAAATAAATGTGCTTATATAAAAAAATTACTTATGGTAATTTGTTATCTTACTGATAAACAAACAAAAACAATTTTATTTAATTGTTTTTATTTATCACATCAATAAAATGTCAATACCACTCTGTTGTCTCAACACAAAATGATGCCATATTTTTTATTAGTGAAACATGACATTAAAATTCAAAGATTTAATGAACAAATTAATATTTCAAATAAACTTACAAATAAAATTTAGCTTCTTTCATTAAGATTTTGGAAATTTAATTTAATTTAAAAGCAATTTGTCTATTATTAAGCATTGATGACTGTTTTAATTAATAATTTTATAAAATGAACATTAACAAGATATTTATTATATTTAAATTAAAAAATTCATATTAAAATTTTTTGAACATTTTTATGATTCATGACAGTATATATAAAATCATTAAATAGACTAATATAATATTTAGTTATATTAGTATTTTACAAGAAAAATTATATAATTTTGTTTTGAGATGTTACAATTTAGTCAAGTTGTCAGTTCATCTTGTATAAAAATTTTAAATAATATATTTAATAGGGAATTGTTTTTAGGATATATTCTTAAATGAACCAATTCCACCCCCATCCCAAGTTAAGAATAATCATAATCATGATATTAATATTGAAAGGATAAAAAGAGAAGCTGATAAACCAGAAGAAGTATTAAAATGGGAAGAAGAAAATGGGGTTAGTGTTATTATGAAAGATAAAGATTTAAATGGATCTTTACGATTTGCTGCAGATGGCTTAGCTTCACAAAAGGAATGTGACAAGATGATTTCTCTTGCTAGAGTGAGTATTAAGTTAAATTATGCATAATTTTACTAATTTTGAAGTAAATATTTTAATAAATTCAGGAAGGTGCACTTCATGGTGATGGCTATAATGGGAAGCATTCACCTCATACTGAATTTGAAATGTTTGAAGGTTTAACAATTGGAAGAGCTGCAATTGTAAGTACAATATGATACTGACTATAAAGTAATGAGACATAACAGTATGAAATGCTATAAAAAAAGATTAAGTACAACACAATATACACAAAACTTTTATTGAAAAATATTTTTTCTTGATCAATAATGTGAAATAAAATCTGAGAAAAATCTTTGGATTCATAAATTAAACAATGATAGAGAATTTAACCATACATGAACAGGACAACTTAACTCAGTTCTTGATCTTTTGAGACAAAGATAAATGATAATTCAGTTTCAAAATTATTTTTCTTAAAAATACTTTAATAAGAATAAATTATTCATAAATCATCAATAAATTATTTAAAATGTTATCACAATAAAGTTACTTTTAATCTCAAACTGTTTTACTTTTTTATTATTTTAATTTATTCATTTTTTTAAATTTAAAATCAAACAATTGCTGTAAAAGAATATATTTCTAAAAATCTATTATAAATTAAAATTTTAAAATTGATATTTATCTTGCTTTATGTTTGAGCAAATTTGAAAATTATCTCTGAAGATTTTGTAATTTCTTACAAATGTTTTGCTACTTCCATTCTAATTGTATTGACTGTTGTGTAGCATTATGTCTAATCTTCTCTGGTTGCTTTCTACATGTCACTCATCCTTAGAATATTAGAAAAATTCTTTCTCAAACTTATTAAGTTTATTTTTAAAACAGTTAACGCAAAGAGGTATTCTCGATGCCGCATCTTCACAGATATTTTTAAATGTGAGTGAAAAAGCAAGAAAATACGTTGAGATGTATTTCAAACTTAACTCTTATTTATATTTTGCCTATACTCATCTTGTTTGTCGAACAGCTTTACCAGGTAGGATTAACTTTTTTTTTTATAAATAAAAATATCATTAAATAAATTTTTAAAGTTAAAATTTGTCATCAATATATTTTAGATTCTCCGGGATCAAGAACCGATTTAAGTCATCCCGTTCACGCGGATAACTGTGTATTGACGAGTGATGGACAGTGCCTAAAACAACGACCCGCCTACACTTGGCGAGATTATAGGTATTGATCATTTTTCCATCATATTCATTTTAAATTGAGGATAATAAAAGTTTTCCTCTATTTTAGTGCTATTGTATATTTAAATGAAGATTTTGAAGGCGGTGATTTTATTTTTGCAAGAAACAAAGAAACCATTCAAGTAACTAAGAAATTAATTACAAATTAATTAAACAAAATTTTAAAATTATATATAATTGTTAATTTTTAAAATTTTATTATTAGGCATCGGTAAGACCGAAGTGCGGTAGAATGGTTGCCTTTTCTGCCGGAAAAGAAAATCTGCACGGCGTACAAGCCGTTACTAAAGGTCGAAGATGTGCCTTAGCCATGTGGTACACATTAGATCCAAAGCATAAAGAAAGAGAAAGAGACTTTGCAGAACATGTTTTATCAGATCTTGTAAACAGACAAAAGGGGAAAGATAAAGTATCAAAAAATGATAAAGTAGACATTTCAACACTGATTCCAGAAAACAAATTAAATCTCCAGTCACCAGACAGCAAATCTGGCAGCTCTACTAAGAAAGAACCTGAAATGTTTATGGAGTCAAAAGCAGAAAGAGAACATTTCCACTTTGACTTATAGGCCAGTTAGTAAATCCATTTTCTAGTCTAAAGGATCAAAAAGTTATTAAGCCAGGATCAAATCTGTTATAAGTCATCACCATAAATTTTCACACTTAACTGTTGATCATATAATGATCAGTACTGCCTTTTTAAATTTTTTCAATATACACATTTATATTTTTATATGCTTTTTATGTGCATTTGTTTCAGGAGTATTCTAGTTGCCATAGAAGAGATATTATTATTATTATTATTATATATGTATATATATATATTAAAAAAAATTACTTTGTTGGCAATTTTTTGCAATTTTTCTAAATTAAAATGAAACACTTTTTCCATGTGAAATTTTAATATTAAAAGTTGAACATAAAAGACGATTTTTTTTGCCATTTTTTAAAAATAAGAGAAGAATAGGGATAAGAACGAGTTAATCGACCTTTGCCCATAAGTAAATTGCATATGAACAGATATTACACAAAATTTTTGTAATTATAAAATACATCAAAATGCCTAACAACGAACAGAACCGAATTAACATGAAAAAACTAACCAACTGCAACGCCTTCGTTTGTCAAACAGAATTCTTCTAATTTGTCTTATTATTTAGTCTGTCATCTAATCTACCAAGTCTATTTATCACGACGATAGTGAGGTCACGCTTTCAACGGTTTCCCTATTGCTCCATATGAAAACGTACCCCAGCAAAGTACACGAAGGGAGGAAGATGATGAATAAAAAAAAAAGAACACCTGTAACAACAACTAATGACCAAACGTTAATGAGAAGTTTAATAGCCAAAGACCTCATAGAGAAAACCCCCTCCCTCGTTAGATTAATACAGCGAAAGAGTTTAAACAAACAAAGTTAATTCTTCAAACCAGAATTGTATAAAGGTAGGTACATGTCACTAATTAACTTGTCTTATTCTAACACTCCATATTAAAATACCACGTTACATAGAAGGGGAGAGAGGAAGAGTGATCATTAGCATTGAAAGAAGTAAACTGCCTCGAAGATATTACGAGTTGATTTAGTCCTTTTATTCATCGGTGAGTTGTACAAGATTAATAGTCTGTTGCCTAAAGGAATACATACTCTGTTAGTTTTGGAACCTTTCTCTTCAATGAGGAGTTTTGTTATAAGACTGCTCTGTTCACACCACCCATTATTTATATCAGAATACTTCACGTGACGTGACTGAAAGAGCGCATTCTGTTGGTCCAGGGTAACACGTTTCGAGTTTTCATAACGATTTTGTTTGATCTCCACCGACTTCAAGCGTTATGTGTGGGATGATCTTCTGCATACTTCAAACAACACTATCTATGTGTATACGAATTTAAGTGCGAATGCACTTTTTCTTTCTTTCCAACCCTCGAAGACATATATTCTGCAAAAAGAGTATCGTAACAACTGTTAAAATTCTTTTGCGCGTTTTTATCTTCTTCCAGATGGAACTTGACAGATTTATTGTCTGTCAGCGTGAGAGTTAACATGTGCGAAACATCAAGTGGCTTGTGCTTTTTTTTTTTCTTCTTTCCTCTTCCGTAAAACTTATTCTCTATCATGCCGATCCTTTAGTAAATTTATCTTATTCCTGGCATTTGATATAAATTAATATACTTATGTACAACATTGTATTAACGTTTGTGATAAATTGCGGCCTTGCGATTTATGTGCGTGTCTCATGTTTTTGTATGCATCTACGTAAGAATCGGGCCTTTTATCGCGCGGTAAAATCTAATATTCTGCCTCCTAGTGCATAAAAATAACTCAAATACAATATTCAAATGAAGAAATTCCATTAATTAATAATGATATCGAAAATTACACGATACAGGAATACTAACTCGAATCATTACCGACAGATGGAGTTAAAGTAGAGGAAACTAATCTAAGCTGCCAGATTAAATTGAATAATTGTGTTTTCGTCATTAATTAAATCTAAATTACTCTTTTAAATTTGTATTATCGTTTAAATAATAATTTATCGATGATTATTCGTTAAATTATATTTTTAAATTGAAAAGGGAAAAAATTTTTGTAGAACTTATGTATAAGTTTATTAAATTATAGCGTGCGTGAAATTATGAAGTTGTATCATGCAAATTAAACATTTATTTTAGTCAGAAAGGAATGCTTTTTGATCTAAATTAAAAATTGGTTATATGAAAAATCTATTCGAGAATTCCCTTCTTGTCTTCTGGCAAGGTCATCTTCAAGGTTGCACCATCGCATCTATCACTGGCATGAACATCATTGTGCAGTTGTTAATGACTTTACACGGCAATGGATAAATCATGGTAAAAGGATGGCTTTCATGCCAACACACCGCATTTTCGATTCTTTTCTTTAGCACTTTCAAGTAATTTTGGCCCGGGTAGTGCAATATGGAAATTTTCGCTACATTTAAAAAAAAATCTTCTTCATTAAAAAAAAACAAGCCGCAGGAAGTTTAACACGCAAGAAAACTCCAGCTTGAGGCAGTACTTTCGGAGACATGCAAATTTTTGCTTTAGTATTTTTGCTCTACATTATATACTAAAAACGTAAAAGTTTAAATGATTTGAAAGAGAAACGTTTAAAATAGTGGATTTTGTGTTGTAATTTATGTAAAAAATGGCTTTTCCTGAATGAGAAATGTGATATTTAATATAAACAGACTAAAAATATTTAAAATAGTTTATCTAATAAAGTATTGAAGATAATGTATAAAAGAAACGTTGACAAAGTAGAATATTTAGTAAGCAAAATATAAAAAAAATAGCAGTAAAATTATGCTGACGAAGTAAATAAGTAAAATGTGAAGAGTGACAGTAAAGAAAACGTTGACAAAGCGAAAAATAAAATACTATATTTAGTAACCTACGCACGTGAATAATAATTGCAAAGTCAACGTTGACGAAGTAAAATATTCAGTAAACAAATAAACACATTAACTGCATGAAAAATAGAACAATTAGTTATCAAAACGTGAATATGNATATATTTAAAAATCTCTCTCGAGAGAAGGGAGCAAAATATTTCCCGCCACGTTAGAGCGCAGACGACACAAATTAAAATCCAACATGGCCGCTGTGCTGGTGGTTCTGGCGGAAACGTGGAACGGAACATCAATGCTAACGTTAAAAGTATCGGTCGGATGTTAATTAGAAAGACGTATGGTCGATTATATTTATCGAAATGTTAAGAATTAGTTTTATTTTACTTATAATAAGTTATCTAACTAAATGCGAAGCGGAAATAAATTATGACGTTTCATATAAACGTGGGATTCAAGCTTATTTAGAAAATCGCTGGGAAGATTGCGTTAATTACATAGAAAATGCCATAAATCAGTACAGAAATTATCTTTCGGCCATTTTAAATTGCCGTTACAAGTGCCATTCGTTTGTTGATACGGAATTAAATCAATCGGAAGTTAAAGATTTGCTTCGATTTTACGAATTAATTGTTAAAAATGCTTATTGTTTAATGAAGTGCGAAAAGTATTATTTTAAAACACGCCCCTCGATTAAGAAGGAAGTCGACAATGATTTTGAAAACAAGGTACCTTATGATTATCTTCAGTTGTGTTACTTCAAGGTAATTTCTTTTTAATCTATATAAATGTGTAGCATATTTTTTGCCTTTCCTTATTGATTTATTAATTACATATTTAAATCTGTTAATTTCAGACTGCTGAACCTCTTTGGCTTCCGGATAAAACATGTGAAATGTATCAATTTACAAATATTTTCGGAATCCACCCAGTTTGGGTCAAAGGTGGACCTCGTTGGACCGTTACAGTTTGTGAAAACGTTTAAAGCCAGCCATGACTTTGATTGTGTCTACTCTTGGACGATATATGGTTTCCGAAGCGTTGACAAGTTTGGTACGAAATGTTGTTACATGCTGGATGATGTAATATGGCTTGGCACGTCTTATACCAACTTGTTTAAATTTAATTCTACATGGGCATTCTATTCAAAACACAAACTTTTTCGACCTGAAGCCGGAATCGGGATTCCAAAACCGTTTGTAAATTGATACATTTTACATGTTTTGCTGGAAGCTGAAGAGCTTTGATGGTCTGAATATATTACATTTCCAGGGTTAGAGAAATACATTTTGTCAAATCTGTTAAGGTCACTTTAATAATAATGAAATTCACTTTTCTCCTCTTTTTGGCATAAATGAGAAATAGTTTTGTGTTTACAAACCTGCAACACCATCCAAATATCAGCTTGTTAAATTCAGTAGTAAAACACCTTGTAAGAGTGAAAAAAATGGTATTCAAATAGCATTTTGATTCAAAACCTTCAACCTGAAAAAATCTGTGGAAAGGGCCAAAAACGTTATTGTTTCTTTCCATGATTATTTGCTGGAGATTTTTAAGGTGAGGTGTTTTACTACTGTATACATACAATCCAGTCTGAAGAATTGTTGTGAGGAGAGCTCATTAAATGCAAAAATTAAATTTTAAAAATTACATGAGTTCCTTTCTTATTCATAAGCAGTGGTGGATCTAAAGGGAGAGCTATGGAGGCATAAGCCTATCTATCAACATAAAAAGAATTAAAATTTATTTTTTCAAACTTCAAAAAGCTGTTTTAAAAAATACTTTTGATGGCAAATACAGTTTATTGGATCATCTGCAATACAAGTGGTATAAAAGTTAATAAAAGGTACTTATTAATTATTCAAATATTTAAAAATTTTGAGTTATCCCTCTCTTTGGATACTTTGGATTTGTCACTGTTTATAACTTGTCTCATAACGAAAGTAAGGTAAAAAGAACTAAAAATTTTAAATATATCACTATCATTTGGCACAAACTTTCACTTATACATTTATGAGTTATTTATCTTTCAGTATATCAGATTTTAATATTTAAATTACTAAAATTTGAATTGATTTTTTAATGATCTTAAATTTTAAAATCTTTATATTATATAAAATAAGCAATCATGCATAGTTTTCGTGTTTACTTGAGGAAAAAAAACAATTCTAAATTAGGAAAGTTAGATACTTTGTTTATTAGTATTGGAAAAAGTCCAGAATGGAAAATTAGTATGAGGATTGTAAAATATATTATCTCTCAATTATTTGAAACTGTATATTCATTGAGAGAATTTTCTGTTCAAGTAAAAAATATTATGTCTGAACTAGGATAATTTATGTATCTGTGCTTCCTAGTTCTAAATTATGATAATTATTGTAGTAAATTATCATAATTTAGATTTTAGTGATGAGGATTCTTATCATTAAAACACTTAAAATATGTTGCAAGAAGTCTTTAAATAAGTGTAGAGAAATAAATCAATCATTTAAGTAATTATTTTTAATTTATATAATGAATATTTTAGTAGAGATTTTAATATTAATTTTAAAAAGTATAAGTATGTTTTCAAACAAATCTATTTAATTAAAATCAATAAAAATTCATTTACCTCTTCAACTCCCCTAAAATTTTATAATGGTATATCCTTGTGTAAACATTATATTGCATATGCTTATTCAAAGTCGGAAGTGGGAAGTGGGCGAACTGTGTATACAGAAGTCTAAAAATATTTTTTATCATAACATTGCTGATAAATCAAAAACTAATCAGTATAAATATCAGTATAATGATTAATTTTTGATTAATAACTAACATATGAAAAAGAAATTAACTTTTTATTTAAGGATTGATAACTTCAGGTTTTCTTTTCAATATTCTATGCAGTTTATTCTTTTAATCTTTATCAAATATGTTATAAATGTTAGATGCAAACAAGAATTATTTACATAAGCTACAACAAACAAAATTACAATTCTTTATAATGTATAATCTCTTTATTTATATTAAGATACTTTCATAAATACAGAAATAAAAAAAATAATAATTTTCTTTATTTGCAAATTATTTACATTTTTTTTTAATATTTAAATAGCATACTATGTAAAGAGTTTCTCTTAATATTTCAAGTTTTATTTATTTATTCTTTGTCATTGTATCTTATTGCAATGTATTATTTGTGTATTTTTCTGTACACAAAGTTGCTTTTGTATTTTTTAATAAATGCTTTAAATTTAATTTCAGTTGGGTAAACTTGAAAATGCTGCATCCTGTTCATATACCTTCCTTGTTCATAATCCTGGACATAGTGTAATGCAAAACAACTTACAGTATTATGTTGGACTGCCTGAAGTTCAGTTAGAGAATATTAAATATTTAGAGCCAAAAAATTATCAGGTGATTTTATATATATACAGTATATGTATATTATGTATGAATATTTATTTATTTTTAATTACAATATATACAAACAACAACATAAAGTATGAATGAAATAACAAATGTAATAAAATTATGTAACTTTTGCTGCTATTTTTTTCTTATTTTGAAACAGCAAAATCAGTAACTAAGAATTATTTCTCATACCATTATACATATATATATATATATATATATGATGTGATCTAGAAAAATGTACATTAAGTTGGAAAAATTAATTTTTATTTTTTGAGTACATCTTATTATACAGATTAATAGTAGTATATAAGAGAGTATTTATAGCTTAAAATGCTGCTACACATTAGTAGAAACGTTTGGTGTTGAAATCTAAAAATCAATTTTGACCATTTTTTTTTATCTACAGCAAAATTTATTTTTTCAACTTAAGATACTTTTCCATAGATTGCATTACATATATATTTAATAAATCTGTAATAATATAGTAAGCATATTATATTTAGATGTGGATATAATTTATATACTAGCCTATACAAATTACTGTACATCTAATATATATATATATATATATTACTTAATAACTTTTTCTTCCAGTTTCTTTTAGTATATTCAAATTTTATTGAACTAAATTAATTCAAGAAACAAGTTAATTGATCTAAAATAGTGAAAATATTCAATATTTTAAATAATTGAAAATTAATTTAATTCTTCATTTGTTTTATTGGCAAGATAATTACTATAAAAATTTTAATATCTGTTTTATAATTTATTATTTTTAATAGGAATTTTATATAAAAGCTGTACAGATGTATGGGGAAGAAAATTTTTCAGAAGTTATTGAATGGATGGAACAAGCCTTGATAGAATATTTGAAAGCAGAAAAAGAATGTCAGTTGATGTGTGAAAATTCTATGTCTTCAGCTCCTGAAACAGATTTCATTGTATTAGTTGCCAGTTAGTATTTTAATGAAGAAAAAAATTTACTTTCTTTTCACCTTATTTATAATATATAAATTATTTAGTAATAGAATTTTTATCTTTCAGATCATTTTACATTTACATTAAGATGTAAGTTACAATGTCCATTAAAATTATCTCTCATTCATGGTCAACTTTATCAAAATCTTTTCTCTAATCATTATCATTACCTACAGTTTGCCTATTATAAAAGTTAGTGTTTCAAACCTTATAACATTATAATTTTTAAATATTGAAAAATTTAATTATAAATATTACAATAAAATATGACATTTCAGGAAACCAATTAAAGAAATCATGTGAAGCTGTAGCATCATATCTTTTGTTTCATCCAAATGACACTGTGATGTTAGAAAATGAGCAGTTTTATAAGAGTGTTAAAAGTGTTCAGAAAGAATGGTTTCGTCCAAGAGAAGTGAGTATTTTATGATTGCTTTATTGTCTTTATTACATTTCTTTGGAAATTAATATTTATATTTAAGTATTATATACATATAGGAAGCTGTAAAATATTATGATCAGTTAAAGAGGCAAAAAGAACTACTACTATATATTGAACAATCTTTCCAATTCAATGATTCCAATAATCAGGTATGTTATAATTCAATAAATTTAATTTTATTTTAATTTTTTAATTAACTATAATTAAATTTTATTTCTTCATCTTTTACATATAATGTCTGTATAAAATGCTTTTATAAAGCTTTTGTAAAGAATTTTTTTATTGATATAACAAATATACCAATTTGTATTCCTGAATAAACAAAACAAAAATTAAAATAAAAAGCTTGTAAAAAATTCGTTATATTTATGGATTAAATTCAGTGCACATTGTTTTTATACACCAAATATGTTCATTTTAATACTTAATAGTTTAGTACAAAATTTTTATCTAACAACTAGAAAATAATTTTTTGTGTATATCTAATGTAATAATTTAGCCACTACTGTATCTGAAAGTAAAATAATTTAAGTTCTTAAATTTTTTAATATAATTATAATTATTTCAGAATATTATATTCATTTCAAAATTTATTCAAACCAATAAACAAATGTGTATTTTTAATCTGCCATAATGATATTGTAACAAAAATACTTTAAAATTTTATGTAAAGTAAAATTATATTGAAGAAATACAAATACAAATATTAATAAAATGTATTTATTTAATTATTTCAATAAGTCAAAGATTGATTAATTAACGAACCATATTTTACAATTAAAAATACTATTCATTTATAATTAACAATATTTTAAATTATGAAATATGTTTTTAATTATTAAATTAAAAACATCATTCTAGAGCAGGGATTCCCAATGGGGTTGATATAGATCCTCTAGGAGTTAATTGAACTCGAGGTCACTTGATAGTCAATGGAAAAACCAGATACTTATTGTACTTTCGAGAATTTAAAGATAATTTTCAAATAAGACTAACAACAATTACATGGAAAAATCATTAAGTGATTTAATAATTTATTTGATATATTACTCAAATTCTTGGGAAATAACATTATTTTCAATTGACCCCCTTTAAAATTTTTATTTTCTATATGGGAGTCAATATGAGAAAAATGTTGGGAAACTAAGAAAAGTTTTTATATGACATAGATATTAAGAACACAGTTGACCAATGAACATAAACATAATCATCTGGTGTTGCTTGTATCCTTGTTTAGAAGAAGACAAATAAACATCAGAAAATGAGTTTAAGTAAATAAATAAATGTGCTTATATAAAAAAATTACTTATGGTAATTTGTTATCTTACTGATAAACAAACAAAAACAATTTTATTTAATTGTTTTTATTTATCACATCAATAAAATGTCAATACCACTCTGTTGTCTCAACACAAAATGATGCCATATTTTTTATTAGTGAAACATGACATTAAAATTCAAAGATTTAATGAACAAATTAATATTTCAAATAAACTTACAAATAAAATTTAGCTTCTTTCATTAAGATTTTGGAAATTTAATTTAATTTAAAAGCAATTTGTCTATTATTAAGCATTGATGACTGTTTTAATTAATAATTTTATAAAATGAACATTAACAAGATATTTATTATATTTAAATTAAAAAATTCATATTAAAATTTTTTGAACATTTTTATGATTCATGACAGTATATATAAAATCATTAAATAGACTAATATAATATTTAGTTATATTAGTATTTTACAAGAAAAATTATATAATTTTGTTTTGAGATGTTACAATTTAGTCAAGTTGTCAGTTCATCTTGTATAAAAATTTTAAATAATATATTTAATAGGGAATTGTTTTTAGGATATATTCTTAAATGAACCAATTCCACCCCCATCCCAAGTTAAGAATAATCATAATCATGATATTAATATTGAAAGGATAAAAAGAGAAGCTGATAAACCAGAAGAAGTATTAAAATGGGAAGAAGAAAATGGGGTTAGTGTTATTATGAAAGATAAAGATTTAAATGGATCTTTACGATTTGCTGCAGATGGCTTAGCTTCACAAAAGGAATGTGACAAGATGATTTCTCTTGCTAGAGTGAGTATTAAGTTAAATTATGCATAATTTTACTAATTTTGAAGTAAATATTTTAATAAATTCAGGAAGGTGCACTTCATGGTGATGGCTATAATGGGAAGCATTCACCTCATACTGAATTTGAAATGTTTGAAGGTTTAACAATTGGAAGAGCTGCAATTGTAAGTACAATATGATACTGACTATAAAGTAATGAGACATAACAGTATGAAATGCTATAAAAAAAGATTAAGTACAACACAATATACACAAAACTTTTATTGAAAAATATTTTTTCTTGATCAATAATGTGAAATAAAATCTGAGAAAAATCTTTGGATTCATAAATTAAACAATGATAGAGAATTTAACCATACATGAACAGGACAACTTAACTCAGTTCTTGATCTTTTGAGACAAAGATAAATGATAATTCAGTTTCAAAATTATTTTTCTTAAAAATACTTTAATAAGAATAAATTATTCATAAATCATCAATAAATTATTTAAAATGTTATCACAATAAAGTTACTTTTAATCTCAAACTGTTTTACTTTTTTATTATTTTAATTTATTCATTTTTTTAAATTTAAAATCAAACAATTGCTGTAAAAGAATATATTTCTAAAAATCTATTATAAATTAAAATTTTAAAATTGATATTTATCTTGCTTTATGTTTGAGCAAATTTGAAAATTATCTCTGAAGATTTTGTAATTTCTTA
This sequence comes from Centruroides sculpturatus, assembly GCF_000671375.1. NCBI lineage: Eukaryota > Metazoa > Arthropoda > Arachnida > Scorpiones > Buthidae > Centruroides > Centruroides sculpturatus. Next base: position 885,646 of record NW_019384438.1, read on the forward strand.
CAAATGTTTTGCTACTTCCATTCTAATTGTATTGACTGTTGTGTAGCATTATGTCTAATCTTCTCTGGTTGCTTTCTACATGTCACTCATCCTTAGAATATTAGAAAAATTCTTTCTCAAACTTATTAAGTTTATTTTTAAAACAGTTAACGCAAAGAGGTATTCTCGATGCCGCATCTTCACAGATATTTTTAAATGTGAGTGAAAAAGCAAGAAAATACGTTGAGATGTATTTCAAACTTAACTCTTATTTATATTTTGCCATATAANTGAAAACCAATGGACTTATGAAAATATTTTTAAGATTTTTCACGAAAAATAATTATTGTTTCCGCTTCGTACTAAGTTTTTTGTGTTAAATACAAATTGATTTCGATACTTTTTAGAAATCTTGATTGTTTTATATGAAATTGAAAGTTTGTATATTTGTTTTTTTTTTTTTTTTACTTTACGTAAGGAAATTTACTTTTTAATTATAGTAAAACCTGTCTAAAATGGGAAAACTTCTTCGGGACGGAGCGATTTTTTTTATGTTTAAAGAAATCTGTTTTAAACGAAAACCTGTTAAACCGGAGAAAATATTCGGTGCCACGCGATTCCGGTTTACACAGGTTTTACTGTATATGGGTTTAACTAAAAGTTTATTAAATTTTTAACTTTTCTTCTTAATTAATTCTAATATTTTTTTTAAATTGGTGAGTTTTTTGTTGTATTTATTTTTATAAAAATAATTAAATTGATTTACACACGAATGAAATTTTTATTGTGATTTTCCGACTAAATATACGAGTATTTTTCTCTTATTTTTACTTTCTAGAATATTATATATTTAGTCGAATGTTAGAGAAATTGAATTTTAACACAGATAAGAACTGATAATTTTATATTAATTGCCTTAACTGTGTAAAATGTCGATTTGCCTGTGTTCTGCACGTGATGATAATTGATGAATTCGCGACAATTCCCGATTGATCACAGTACAGTTGATTTATATATCCCTTATTTAATTTGTTTAAAGAGTAAGAACAAATTATCTTTTCTTCAAATTTTTCTCTTTATCGATATTATTCGACGAGGAAAATTTATAAAAACTTTAACATTAGTATGTTGCTTTTTTTTTTCTTCTTCTTCTTCTTCTTCTTTCTCCTTGCTTCTGTTCGCATTTGCGTAATCATCACCAAACTATTGTGTCCTTGGAATACTTGGAAACTGCTAATATCTCGTTTCCGAAATGACTTCTCCGTGTCATTTATGAGAAGAGATTATTTAACAAATCGGCTTCATAGATCTCTAGATTTTCGAAATGATAGCGTGCAGATTTCAATGAAAAAAAAATCTTCTATAGGTCTTCATATATATTTCACCCCGTTTCTTCTTCGTTTTTAATATATATATCTTAAACCAAGTTAGTTTTAATACTGTGTTGGATAAGAGATGATCGGTTCTGTCTCTGCTCTAGAACAATTGTTTATCTGTGAAGTTTCGACTTGTAGAAGGCGAAAGATCGACATAAAATTTAATGTTACGCACTATTTTAAGGATGGTTATTACGTTTGTGTTTTGTAGCCGAAAACGTCGACCTAAATGGACACAATTAGTGAAGACGGCGATTAGCCGGGTGGTGGTGGTACAAGTCACAAAAGCAGTGGAGTCGTATCTTTTCGACCGATCACCAGATGTCGTTTGACGCTTAATTGGTAGAGTTAGATCTGATGGACAATGGCTGTTTTGTCACGTATTCGGTCATCACTGTTTTTACCTTGATCATCTTCTTCCAATCCAAACGAAACCTTTCGTTTAGTGAAAGAGTAGACACAATCTATTACACTTATTTCTTCTTTCTATCAGCTTACTTTCCTAGACCTTTATTAATGGGCAAAAAGTCTTTAAAATAGGCAAAAATCTTATGTAAATAGATTAAATTTTATATATGTATATATATATATTAAAAAAAATTACTTTGTTGGCAATTTTTTGCAATTTTTCTAAATTAAAATGAAACACTTTTTCCATGTGAAATTTTAATATTAAAAGTTGAACATAAAAGACGATTTTTTTTGCCATTTTTTAAAAATAAGAGAAGAATAGGGATAAGAACGAGTTAATCGACCTTTGCCCATAAGTAAATTGCATATGAACAGATATTACACAAAATTTTTGTAATTATAAAATACATCAAAATGCCTAACAACGAACAGAACCGAATTAACATGAAAAAACTAACCAACTGCAACGCCTTCGTTTGTCAAACAGAATTCTTCTAATTTGTCTTATTATTTAGTCTGTCATCTAATCTACCAAGTCTATTTATCACGACGATAGTGAGGTCACGCTTTCAACGGTTTCCCTATTGCTCCATATGAAAACGTACCCCAGCAAAGTACACGAAGGGAGGAAGATGATGAATAAAAAAAAAAGAACACCTGTAACAACAACTAATGACCAAACGTTAATGAGAAGTTTAATAGCCAAAGACCTCATAGAGAAAACCCCCTCCCTCGTTAGATTAATACAGCGAAAGAGTTTAAACAAACAAAGTTAATTCTTCAAACCAGAATTGTATAAAGGTAGGTACATGTCACTAATTAACTTGTCTTATTCTAACACTCCATATTAAAATACCACGTTACATAGAAGGGGAGAGAGGAAGAGTGATCATTAGCATTGAAAGAAGTAAACTGCCTCGAAGATATTACGAGTTGATTTAGTCCTTTTATTCATCGGTGAGTTGTACAAGATTAATAGTCTGTTGCCTAAAGGAATACATACTCTGTTAGTTTTGGAACCTTTCTCTTCAATGAGGAGTTTTGTTATAAGACTGCTCTGTTCACACCACCCATTATTTATATCAGAATACTTCACGTGACGTGACTGAAAGAGCGCATTCTGTTGGTCCAGGGTAACACGTTTCGAGTTTTCATAACGATTTTGTTTGATCTCCACCGACTTCAAGCGTTATGTGTGGGATGATCTTCTGCATACTTCAAACAACACTATCTATGTGTATACGAATTTAAGTGCGAATGCACTTTTTCTTTCTTTCCAACCCTCGAAGACATATATTCTGCAAAAAGAGTATCGTAACAACTGTTAAAATTCTTTTGCGCGTTTTTATCTTCTTCCAGATGGAACTTGACAGATTTATTGTCTGTCAGCGTGAGAGTTAACATGTGCGAAACATCAAGTGGCTTGTGCTTTTTTTTTTTCTTCTTTCCTCTTCCGTAAAACTTATTCTCTATCATGCCGATCCTTTAGTAAATTTATCTTATTCCTGGCATTTGATATAAATTAATATACTTATGTACAACATTGTATTAACGTTTGTGATAAATTGCGGCCTTGCGATTTATGTGCGTGTCTCATGTTTTTGTATGCGTCTACGTAAGAATCGGGCCTTTTATCGCGCGGTAAAATCTAATATTCTGCCTCCTAGTGCATAAAAATAACTCAAATACAATATTCAAATGAAGAAATTCCATTAATTAATAATGATATCGAAAATTACACGATACAGGAATACTAACTCGAATCATTACCGACAGATGGAGTTAAAGTAGAGGAAACTAATCTAAGCTGCCAGATTAAATTGAATAATTGTGTTTTCGTCATTAATTAAATCTAAATTACTCTTTTAAATTTGTATTATCGTTTAAATAATAATTTATCGATGATTATTCGTTAAATTATATTTTTAAATTGAAAAGGGAAAAAATTTTTGTAGAACTTATGTATAAGTTTATTAAATTATAGCGTGCGTGAAATTATGAAGTTGTATCATGCAAATTAAACATTTATTTTAGTCAGAAAGGAATGCTTTTTGATCTAAATTAAAAATTGGTTATATGAAAAATCTATTCGAGAATTCCCTTCTTGTCTTCTGGCAAGGTCATCTTCAAGGTTGCACCATCGCATCTATCACTGGCATGAACATCATTGTGCAGTTGTTAATGACTTTACACGGCAATGGATAAATCATGGTAAAAGGATGGCTTTCATGCCAACACACCGCATTTTCGATTCTTTTCTTTAGCACTTTCAAGTAATTTTGGCCCGGGTAGTGCAATATGGAAATTTTCGCTACATTTAAAAAAAAATCTTCTTCATTAAAAAAAAACAAGCCGCAGGAAGTTTAACACGCAAGAAAACTCCAGCTTGAGGCAGTACTTTCGGAGACATGCAAATTTTTGCTTTAGTATTTTTGCTCTACATTATATACTAAAAACGTAAAAGTTTAAATGATTTGAAAGAGAAACGTTTAAAATAGTGGATTTTGTGTTGTAATTTATGTAAAAAATGGCTTTTCCTGAATGAGAAATGTGATATTTAATATAAACAGACTAAAAATATTTAAAATAGTTTATCTAATAAAGTATTGAAGATAATGTATAAAAGAAACGTTGACAAAGTAGAATATTTAGTAAGCAAAATATAAAAAAAATAGCAGTAAAATTATGCTGACGAAGTAAATAAGTAAAATGTGAAGAGTGACAGTAAAGAAAACGTTGACAAAGCGAAAAATAAAATACTATATTTAGTAACCTACGCACGTGAATAATAATTGCAAAGTCAACGTTGACGAAGTAAAATATTCAGTAAACAAATAAACACATTAACTGCATGAAAAATAGAACAATTAGTTATCAAAACGTGAATATGACTAAAAAACGTTGACTAAGCAAAAAATAAAAGTGATGTCCTATTTAGCAAGTGAAACGTGAACATTGATGTCAAAGAAAACGTTGACGTAGTAAAATATTTAATAAGGGAAACGTGAATAGTGACGTCGGAGAAAACGTTGATAAAGTAAGAAAAGAAGAAAACAAAGCATTAGCAATTAATATGAACCGAAACAAATTCAAAAGCTGCAAATACTAAAATACTGGAACAGGAAAGTGTTTATTACACCGATCTGACTGCATGAAGAAATTCATGATTAAATAAATCGGTTAAAAATAAGCTCAAACTTAATGACGTTTTCAAGACAATATTAATTAAAATTACTTAAAAAGAAAAAAAAACTGCATGTTTAATCAGACGAAAAATATTCCCGGCGTAAAAAAGTAGCCAAGATTATCAGAAAAAGGAGAAATATGAGTAAAGCGAGATGATAATCCAAATTTATTATGATATTTTCCAAAAATTGTAAACATTTATGTTACACAAGCTCAGTATAATCCCCTCAGAAATTTATGACATTAAAGTCAAGAGCAGAGAATTAAATTATTTAAAACAAGCTAAAGATATAGAAAGAATTTTTAATTATCTCTTAAAACAATTTTTATAATTAGTGTACAAAAATGTATATTTATACAATATTAATATAACTTTATATATATATAT